>NC_056739.1:100812669-100980169 GCF_019279795.1 Protopterus annectens | reverse complement strand
CCACCACACAGATAATATTATCAGCTACTAAAAGGCCCTTAAAAGGGTGTCCAATTATTAATGTGCAATATTATTATCCAATTGGTAATGTGACTATTCAGTCTAAGGCTTATTTTAGAGTGGCCTATTACAATGAACTCTATAAATATGCAATGCACTTTAGAGCCTACTTCTGTATACAAACCAGCCACAGTAAAGGTTTTTAAAATATTTAATGATAAATAATTAAAACACAAGACAATACTACTACACCACAGAGATATCTAAGAGTTCAGAGATCACACAGAAACTTAAAATAATACAGTAGGACAGGTCTGATGTCAAAGAAAAACACTTAATCTAACTTTCTAATCTTTAGCTAATCTTAAGAGAAAACACAGTGCTATAATCCTACTTACATACATAAAGCATAAGCAGTGCTGGGTTAGAGGTCCAAGATCAAAATGCTCTCAGTCTCTCACTGAACAATAGATCTGAAGTAGGAGATTCATTTGTCTGCAACCTGTGGGTTATGGATCCGATATCGGATCCGAACCGGCATGGTTTACCAGCTATGGATCCAAGCTCTCAGCTCCTCCCCTCACCCATAATGCCCTGCTCTACCCTCATGACCTCAGATCTCGTTTGCCGCGCATGGTGACCGGATTGTTTCTCAAGCTCTCAAGCTAAGTGCTAGTTTTCAGTGTTTAAATTGCAAAATTTAAGAGATTTTATTGTTTTTTTGTGTGAAAGTGTAGGTTTCCCCTTTGGTATATTTACTTTTTTTAGAGTTTAATCTAAAAGTTATATCCCTCCCCTCGCTGTTAGCATAGTGTGTGTGTGTTGGCCTGTGAGTGTTTTTTTGTGTTCTTTAGTTACTTTAGTTTTAGTAACTACTGTTATAGATTGGGATGGCAGAGCAACCCAAATCTATTTTTTCTAAATGCTCCGAGTGTGGCCATAAGCTTTCCCCAGCTGATGGCCACACTCGGTGTGTCAGATGCCTGGGGGTTGAACACCTCACATCTGGATGTTCCATTTGTGCAGGGTTCAACCCCAGGGCATTGAAGGAGTGGAGGTCCAAGCTTGTTTTGGCGGGCCTTTTACCGCCGGACTCGGCTCCGACCTCCGCTCCTTCGGGAGTAACCGTGCCACGGTTATTCCTTCTCGGCGCCCTCCTCCTCCTGGGACTCAACCTCCTGTTTCTGGTTCGGAGGAGAGGGATGCTAGAAAAGGACCGGAGGAGAAGCACCATAAGCGGTGGGCGAGACCTCTGTTTCGGCCCGCCAGCCAAGCGGCTTCTCCCGGCTCCTGTCGGCTCCATTGTCGGCTCGGTCTCCTCCTTCTCGGCTCCGGTCTCCAGTGTGTTTTTCACTGGGACCTGAGGAGGAGGAGACCCGATCTCTGTCGAGGCTATCGAGGAGGCACTCCAGGCCTACCTCGGTAGCCTCGTCGAGATCTACGTATAGCCTTTCGGATGCTGATCTGGACCGGATGATAAGGTTCATCCAGGCCCAGATGCAGATGGGAGTGCTCTTGCCTCCCCCCCCTCTGGGGGGGAGCTCAACACCCTTTTTCAAACCAATTGCTCCTTCTCCGACCCGCTACCCGGGCTCGGAGCAGCTGGAGCCGAGCAGCCGGAGGGGGTGGGTCGGCGCCGATAGTACTTTGCCGGATCCGACCCTGCCCTCGAGTGCATCGGATCCGACCTCTCGGAGCCTGGATCCGAGCCTCGGATCCGGGGATCAGTGCTCGCCGGCGCCGTCTGTGTCGGGCGCACTGTCGCCGGATCCGGCGCTTGGCGCCGGCTCGATCCACTCTTCGGATCCGAGGAAGCCGATTGTCGGATCCTTTGGTCGAGGTCGGCTCCCCTTCGGCGTTTGATGTAGTGGAGAGTGCCCTGTTGAGGGTCTCGGACCCCGGCACTTGTTTCGGCTCCGTCCGTGCTCCCTCTGCACTGGGCCAGGCTTCCACCATCCGGCCCTTGGGACAGCCCGCTTCTGTGCCCCAAGCTGCTCCAATGGAACAGGTTGCTGCTTGCGAGGAGTCCTCTGACAGCCCCCCAGAGGGTGTTCCTCGCAAGCATACGTGCAAAGGAGGCACATTGACTCCCGAGTCTCTCACGGAAGACACGGACTTGGAGGAAGGGGAAGGCTCCCCACGGTCACCCCCGAGGATGTCTCATTTGGGGACATCATGGAAATGCTCCGTATAAGGGGGGGTGGTCTGCCCCCAAGTCTTCCTCGGACGAGTTCGTGTTCTTGGAGGCATTTGAAGCGGGCCCGTCTACCTCTTGGGTGTCCCCTCCTGCCGACCCCCTGGTGGACCTCATTACCACCAGGGCGTGGAAGGAACCGGACACCGTGGAGCCAATCCCTAAGAGGCCCGATAGGATCCTCAGCCCACCGTCCGACCGTGCCCATTGGAGTAAGTGGCCTCCGGTAGATGCCATGTTGACGGCGGTGGCCACCAAGAGGGAACTTGCTCAGGAGAGTCCCTCAGTCCATCCCCCGAGCAAGGAGTCTCGGATAATGGACCGCTTGGGGAAGTGGATGTTTAGTTCAGCGACCTTCTCGGTAAGGGCGCTGAACTACCTGGCACACGTCATTAGGATGCAGCGAGATCTCATTAAAGAATACGCTGCATCTCCCCCAGAGTCCATGTCGGAAGAGGACAGGATGCTGCACTCCACCCGCATGGCCACTCTTAGATCAGTTACTAATACCTCTATGCGGCTACTCTCCCATGCTACGGAAGGCGCCGCTAGAGCCGCAGGGGCAGGCCTAGTCACTAGACGTCAGGCCTGGCTCCGTCACTGCGATTTTTCTGAGCCCTTCAAAGCATCGTTTGCGAACGCCTCCTTTGATGGTTCTGCCCTCTTTGGCAAAACCGTTCGCGAAACCTTGACCCAGAGCGAGAAGGACGGGAAGACGCTGTCTGCCGTCGGAATCCGCTTCTCTGCACCCCAGAGGCCCTACTCTAGGAACCAAAAGGGTCAGAAGAAGATGTGGTTCCGGAAGTCGCAGCAATCCCAGCCTGCTCCGGACAACCAGTCCTTCCGTGGCAGAGGAGGACAGGGAGGATGCCGCCCTAGAGGCAGAGGAGCTCCCAGGAACTTCGGGTCCAGAGAACCTTTCTCTGAACGGCCCGCAGCAACCCTGAGGGGTTGCCCGGCTGCTCCACTCTGGAGGCAGTCGGGGACGTTCGGGGCACCTAGCGGCATGGGAGTCCATAACATCAGACCGCTGGGTTCTCCAAATCATATCCAGAGGATACCGCATCCCTTTTCTTCACTTACCAAAGTTGAAGTCCCTCCCAGACGTTCCACCCGGTCAACGGGAGGCCGCTTTGGCAGAAATTGGCCATCTGCTAAAGAAAAGAGCCATCCAGCCCATCCCCAGACCAGATCGGATCAGGGTTCTACTCCAGGTTCTTTTTAGTGCCAAAAGACGGGGAACTAAGACCAATTCTAGACCTTTCTCTCTTGAATCTGGCAGTCCCCAAGGAAAAATTCGAATGGTCACTCTGCAATCTATTCTCCCCCTTCTGGGAGAAAATCACTGGATGTGCTCTATAGACCTCAAAGATGCGTACTACCACATCCTGATGGACAGGCGCTCCAGGAGGTTCCTCCGCTTCCGGCTGGGAGCCAGTCACTACCAGTTCTGGGTCCTTCCCTTTGGTCTCACCACAGCCCCCAGGGTGTTCACCAAAGTATTAGCAGTGGTAGCGGCCCACCTGAGGCTTCAGGGGGTGCAGGTCTTCCCCTACCTGGACGACTGGCTTCTTACCGCCCCAACAAGGCATCTACTATTATTGGCGCGAGACTCCTTTCTCCATCTTGCTCCCTTTCTGGGCATTACAATAAATACAAGGAAATCCAACCTGGCGCCCACACAGCTCCTAGATTTTATAGGGGCCAGGTTAGACACAAGGAGTTTACGAGCCTTCCTCACTGCGGACAGAGTTCAAAATCTGCAGCTCCAGGTGCGGGCCATTCTCCACTCAAGTTCTGTTCCGGAGTTGGTCCTGAGGGCTCTAGGGTCCATGGCGTCTGCTATAGCACTTCTTCCTCTTGCCAGGCTCAATATGCGCATCCTCCAGTGGACTCTCTTAGTACAATGGTCATACCTTGTTCTCCCTATGCATCATCCCATTGCGATCAGCAAGGCTTGCAAGCGGTCCCTCCTGTGGTGGCTTCACTCCCCAGATCTCCACGGAGGCCGCCCATTTTGTGCTTCTCCCCTCTCGCCACGGTGACCACGGACGCCTCCGCCTTGGGTGGGGGGCATTTTGCGGGCCGGACCACCCAAGGCACGTGGAGCGATACAGAGACCTTACTGCATATCAACGTTCTAGAGATGAGAGCAGTGCTCTTAGCGTTGCTAGCACTTCAGGACTTTCTTCCCTTGGGAACAATTGCGATTCAATCGGACAACATGTCTGTTATCTGGTACATCAACAAGCAAGGGGGAACAAGGTCTTACCCCCTTTGTCGAGAAGCCATGAGAGTTTGGGAATGGGCAGTCTCCACCAACCGCTTTCTAATAGCAACGCACATTCCGGGTCGGTCCAACATCCTGGCGGACAAGCTCAGTCGCACCATTCTGACCCCTTACGAGTGGTCTCTCAATTTTCAAGTAGCGGAACGCATATTCGCACGGTGGGGAGCTCCTTATGCGATCTTTTTGCCTCTCCCTCAAACACCAAGTGCGACAGTTTTTTCGCTCTGATACCCCCTCCAAGAGACGCTCTGGTGCATGCTTGGCCACCCGGTCTTCTTTACGCTTATCCACCCTTGCCTCTGATGCTCCAAGTTCTTCAGAAAGCCTCTCGGGTGGGTTGCAGAATGATTCTCATTGCTCCGTTTTGGCCTCGACAGATCTGGTTCCCCTTTCTAAGGTCTCACTCGGTGAATCCTCCTTGGATTCTAGATCCCATTCTGGATCTGATATCCCACCCATCCTGCATACCTCCTCCGAACCTGGACAACCTGAAGCTGACCGCTTGGCTGCTCCAGTTCCACTCTTGATCAGGACTCGGTATTTCGTCACCTGTTAAGGCTATACTGGTGGCAGCTCATAAACCGTCCACTAGGAAAGTCTACCGCAGCAAGTGGAAGCGGTTTTCTTTGTGGGCGGAGCGGCAAGGCCTGAATCCCTTCACGGTTCCTCTCCCTTTAGTGCTTGACTTTCTAACCACTCTTTTTAACGATGGTGCCAGCAGTTCCACAGTCAAAGTACAACTGGCGGCAATTTCTCATTATCACGTTGGCCATGACTCTAATCCACTTATGTCAGCCAAGTTGTGTAAAATTTTCCTTAAAGGTACTTTCCTTCTCAGGCCCCCTGTAAAACAAGCGGTTCCTCCTTGGGACCTCTCCTTGGTTCTCCAGGCCTTGACCGCCCCCCCCCCTTTGAACCAGCGGCTACGGTGGATCTCAAATTCTTGTCTTTCAAGACAGCCTTTTTAGTAGCCATTACATCGGCTAAGAGAGTTTCAGAGCTCCAAGCATTATCAGCTAAACCTCCTTACTTGGTATTTCATCCGGACCGTGTTTACCTCAGGACCAACCCGTCCTTTCTTCCTAAAGTAGCTTCTGAAGCAAACATTAATCAGTCCATTAACCTCCCTGTTTTCTTTCCTAAATATGAAAACAAAGGTGAATACAAGCTTCACTCCTTAGATGTTCACAGGCAACTTAGATTTTATCTAAACAGAACGGCTGGTCATAGGCAATCCGACCAGTTGTTTATTTCCTTTGCTAAATTTAATTTGGGCAAGCCAATTTCTAAAGTTTCTCTGTCTCGCTGGATTTCACAGTGCATCTTATTGGCTTATCAAGCTTCAGGAAGGCCCGCACCGGAGGGTGTACCCGCCCATTCAACCCGGTCAGTATCTACCTCTGCAGCCTTTAAGGCTAGGATTCCTCTAGATGATATTTGTGCAGCAGCCACGTGGGCTTCATCTCATACTTTTATTTCCCACTATAAGTTGGATCTTGCATCTAGGCGTAGAGCATCATTTGGCTCCGGTGCTCGGAATATCCTTCCATGATGGCCGCCCAAGATTCAGGTAGCTGGGGACTCTGTCCCACAGGTTGCAGACAAATGAATCTCCTACTTCAGATTTAGAAGTTATGTACTCACCATAACGTTCCATCTGAGTAGGTGTATTCATTTGTCTTCAACCATCCCGCCCTCCTATCCCCCTGGCCTTTCAGTTTCCTGCATATTATGTGTTACCCTTTTCAGGGTGTTTTTGCTGTTGGCAAACTCGATCTGAGGTCATGAGGGTAGAGCAGGGCATTATGGGTGAGGGGAGGAGCTGAGAGCTTGGATCCATAGCTGGTAAACCATGCCGGTTCGGATCCGATATCGGATCCATAACCCACAGGTTGCAGACAAATGAATACACCTACTCAGATGGAACGTTATGGTGAGTACATAACTTCTAATTTTTAAACACTAACGAACAGTTCTGCTGAGGCCCTCCCAAATTACATCATTTTAACACTTAGGTTTTCTCAGGCCACAAACTGCATTATTTAGCAAGCTAACACCTGTTCAGGAAACTACCACAATACAAGGCATTTTACATATATACTCTAGCAGAAACCAGAGAAATAAAGCACCTTCCACATGTAAATTCTGGCCCTTAACTTTAACCTTAAAACGATGGGCATGAAACTTTCATCCAGACTCACTGGAGCCGACTTGTAAACATCAAAGAGATTCATAAGATCTTTTTAGCTTCAAAAGACACATTTGAAATGCTTGACTTGGTTTTCCTTACAGAAAGATGGCAATGTTGCAACAATCTTGAAGTTCACATTTTACAGTGTTTTCTTTCATTTAAAAACACAAGCCTGTATTTTACATTTATTTATACAATTGATAGAATTATGTATCAAATTCTATTTGACTAGGCTGGCAGCCTTCGCCCATCTTCCTCCACTCTTCACATCTCTTCCTCCCCGGTGAACTCAAGCAAGTTTTTCAAGTGCCCCTTGAGAAACATCGCCTGAGAGTGTCAGGTCTATCTGGGTGTACCTCACCCCATTACCTGTCTTGAGAGCCCATCTGCATTGGCATTGCTACTCCCACTGCGGTGCTGCACTGACATATCATATGCTTGCAACCCCAGGCTCTATCTTAGCAACTTGGCATTTTGCTGACTGGCTCTGTTTAACCATGTTAGAGAGTTGTGATCTGTCATCACAGTGAATTTTCTTCCATACAGATAAGGCTGAAGTTTTTGTAGTGCCCACACTATGGCTAGACATTCCTTTTCTACCGCTGCATAGCATTCCTCCCTGGGTTGGAGCGTACGACCGAGATAAACCACTGGGTGCTCTTCTCCCTCTGAAGAAATCTGGCTAAGTACAGCCCCCACCCCATAGTTTGAAGCATCCACCTGCACAACAAATTATTTGCTATAGTCTGGACTGGCTAACACAGGAGGTCCTCCCAAAGTTTCTTTAAGCTTCTGAAATGCCTGCCCACATGCTGGGGTCCACACTACCTTATCTGGCCTGTTCTTCCTTGTCAGGTCTGTGAGGGAGCATCTATGGTACTATAACTAGGGACAAACTTTCTGTAGTACCCTGCTGTCCCTAAGAATGCCCTCACCTGCTTTTTGGTAACAGGTGCAGGCCATGCCTGAATGGCTTCTACTTTGGCAGGTTCTGGCCTTAACTTACCCCTCCCCACTCTATGTCCTAGGTAGGAGACCTCTGCCATACCCAGCTGACATTTGCTCGGCTTAATGGTCAACCCTGCTTTCTGTAGACTGCCCAGCACCTCCCTGACATGCTGAAGGTGCTCTTGCCAGGAATGGCTGTAGATAGCAATATCATCCATGTAAGCAAGGGCAAACCCTCCTGCTCCTGCTAAGATATGATCTACCAGCCTCTGGAAAGTCGCTGGGGCATTCTTCATCCCAAAGGGCATCTTTGTGAACTCATACAAGCCAAAAGGAGTTACAAAGGCTGACTTCTCTCTAGCACTGGGAGTCAAGGGCACCTGCCAGTAACCATTGGTAAGATCAATGGCTGTAAGATACTTATCCCCACCCAGCTGCTCTAGGGCCTCATCTGTCCTAGGCATGGGGTAAGCATCTGACTATGTGTGACTATTTAATTTCCTGTAATCCACACAGAACATGTTGCTGCCATCCTTCTTTGGCACCAACACCACTGGTAAGGCCCAGGGACTGTTGGACTCTTGAATCACCCCTAGTTCCAACATCTCCTGTACCTCCTCCCTCAGAGTCTGTTTGACTCTCTCAGGAACCCTATAAGGGGCCTGCCTGATAGGCCTTTGGGGTCCTGTATCCACCTGGTGCTGCACCAGGTGGGTGTTCCCTGGTTTCCCGGTGAAGATGCCCCCAAACTCCTGCAACACTGCTCGGATTTCTCGAACCTGGGTAGGAGATAGCTACTGGGACATTGCTTCCTCTTCCACCGAGGTGTCAGCCTGAGCCTTACTGAGGAGATCATTCACAAGATTTCTCTCAGACTCCTCCTGCAATTCACTGCAAATGCTCAGCACAAAGGTCTCCCTATCATGTTAAGGTTTCATCATGTTAATACGGTACAGTTTGTGCCCCTGCCTTCTGCCTAGCACTTCCACCATGTAGTTAACATCACTTACCTTTCTTACCACCTTGTACAGTCCCTCCCAAGCTGCTTGCAGCTTGTTGTGTTTGAAAGGAATGAGAACCATTACCTGCTGCCCCACAGCATATTCTCTAGCTTGAGCATTCCTGCCATACTACACCTTTTTCTGTTGTTGGGCTTCTGCAAGGTTCTCCTGGGCCAAGCCCATGAGTTCCCTGAACCTTGTCCTGAGGGTTAGGACGTATACCACAACAGACTTCTTGTGAGACTCACACTCACCTTCCCACTCATCTCAAATTAAATCTAGAGGTCCCCTCACCCTATGCCCATACAGCAACACAAAGGGTGAAAAACCTGTGGATTCCTGGGGAACCTCTCTGTAAGCAAACAACAGATGGGGCAAACATTTGTCCCACTCCCTCTTAAATTGATCTGCAAATGCCCGTAGCATGGACATGATTGTAGAGTTTAACCTCTCAACAAGACCATTAGTCTGGTGATGGTAGGGGGTGGTCTTCATGTGCTTCACCCCACAGGACTTCCACAGACAAGCCAGCAGGTCTAACATGAAATTGGCATCTATTTATACAATTGATACAATTATGTATCAAATTCTATTTGACTAGGCTGGCAGCCTTCGCCCATCTTCCTCCAATCTTCACAGCAAGTATTCAGCAATTTGAGGATCCAGTTTGTTTAGAAGGAAACAAAAAAAAAAAGGAAGGAAGAAGTTCACAACAAATAAGGAAGAAAAAGAAACTGATTAATGACTGTAAAGAAAAGAGAATATGTAGTAAAATGGACACTGCTTTGTTATGCAACATACAGGTGACAGGAAATGATGATATTTGTCTGTCAGAAAACCTTCAGTCTACAGAAAAAGGCTTCACCTTTCCAATGGAGAAAGTAGAAAAAGAGGTGAAAAGGAATAAATCAAAATTGAATGTGGAAGGACTGAAGAACATTACTGTAAGAAAAAGGAAGAGAAAGACGGATGTTGACTAAATGGCTCAAACTCTGGATTTACAGTACCATCTGGATGAGAATTTAATACACAATGAAAGCATTGGGAGTAATACTACTAATAGTGATGAAGATCTATCCTTCATAACAATTGATAGAGCAGATATTACTGTATAAGAAGCTGAAGATTCTTCAGATCAGGCCAGCAAACATATTCTTGTATTTGGAGATTCAATTATTAGAGGAACTAATACTTATATTTGCAGAGATTATAATGAATATCGAATAGTGTTATGCCTGCCAGGAGCAAAAATAGAAGATGTCAGACAAGCCTTGTTTTTTATTCATGTTGGTACAAATTATGTCACCTGCAAGGATTCTCTGACTGTTCATAGGGAGCTTACAACCTTCTTAGATAGTATAGTGTGTACTGGTGTTAGGACGTATTTTTCACAAATCACCTATAGAAAGGATAGTCAGGTCACTGTGAATAAAAAGATTTTTCGGGTAAATACCTACAGAGAAAAAAAATGACATGTTTTAAAAAATGGAAATGTGTAGAGCATCCAAGCCTTGTTTTGGGCACATGTGTTCAGACAGGATGGTGTGCATTTGTCAAGATCAGGGAAGAGAATTTTTTCAGCAGATATTTTGCAATATTTGACAAACACTTGGCACGATTTTTGCCATGTTGAAAATTTAACAGTTCACAGATAGCAACATTTGATGCATCTCTGATGGCTGCTAATGCTAGCAGCATTAATAATAAATTTTTTTTTATTGGAATATTTGCTGTGTTCCCAGAAGATTGATATGGTTATTGTTTGTGAAACATGATTAAAGAACACTGACTGGAAACCACTTCTGTCAGGGTATAAATGTTTTTACTGTAACAGACATTCTTACAAAAAATAAGGTGGAGGTGTTATGATAGGGATTAAAGATAGCTATGAGACCTGTGATTATTACATGTTCAGTGATAACACCAATACTATAGACTGTGTAACTGTGACAGTAAAGGCAACCATAGAACACATAACAATTGTTGGAGTATATACAGTGGATATAAAAAGTATAGACACCCCTGTTAAAATCCCAGGTTTTTGTGATATAAAAAAATTAGACCACAATAAATCATTTCAAAACTTTTCCCACTTTTAATGTGGTAGGTGGATTGGACACTCTAAATTGGCCCTAGGCGTACGTGCATCCGTGTGTGTGCCTTCTGTGGAAGGTCGGGTGCTGGGCTGGCAACTTGACACCGTAAAACTCCACTGGCAATCATGAGTGGACAAGTGGTCCACTGTGGCGAACCCTAACCAGGAAAAGCCGAAAGAAGAAGAAGTAGAAGAAGAAGATTTTGGCCTATAACCTGTACAATTCAGTTGAAAAACAAACAATTCTGTTAGTGGAAAAAATATAAAAAATAAAAAATGTACAATAAGCTGCTTGCATATGCACCTCCTTAAACTAATACTTTGTTGAAGCAATCTTTGATTTAATTACAGCATTCAGTGTTCTTGGGTAGGAATCTATCAGCATGGCACATTTTGACTTGGCAACATTTGCCCACTCTTCCTTGTAAAAGCACTCCAAATCTGTCAGATTGCGAGGATATCTCTTGTACACAGACCTCTTCAGGTCACCCCCACAGATTTTCTATTGGATTTAGGTCTGGGATCTGGCTGGGCCATTCCAAAACTTTAATTTTCTTCTGGTGAAGCCATTCTTTTGTTGATTTGGATGTATGCTTGGGGTCATGGTTGTGTTGAAAGGTGAAATTCCTCTTCATCTTCAGCTTTCTAGCAGACGCCTGAAGGTTTTGGGCAAAAGTGTCTGGTATTTGGACCTGTTCATAATTCCCTCCACCTAGACTAAAGCCCCAGTTCCAGCTGAAGAAAAGCAACCCCAAAGCATGATACTGCCACCACCATGTTTCACCGTGGGGATGGTGTTCTTTTGGTGATTCAAAGTGTTGTTTTTGCACCAAATGTACCTTTTGGAATTGTGACCATAAAGTTCAACTTTGGTCTCATCAGACCATAACACATTTTCCCACATGCTTTTGGGAGACTTGATGTATTAGTTTGCAATTTTTAATTGGGGCCTGGATGTTTTTCTGTGTAAAAAAGGCTTCCATCTTGCAACCCTCATAGTCCAGACATATGGAGAATACGGGAGATTGTTGTCACATGTAGTACACAACCAGTACTTGCCAGAAATTCCTGCAGCTCCTTCAGTGCTGCTGTAGGTCTCTTGGCAGCCTCTCTGACCAGTTTTTGTCTTATCTTTTCATCAATTTTTGGAGGGACGTCCAGTTCTTTGCAACGTCACTGTTGTCCCATATTTTCTACACTTTTTGATGACTGTCTTCATGGTGTTCCACGGTATATCCAATGCTGTGGAAATTTTTTTGTACCCTTCTCCTGACTGATACCTTTCAACAAAGAGATCCCTTTGATGCTTTGTAAGCTCTCTGCAAACTGGCTTTTGCTGTAGCAGGCAACTGAGTAAATGTCAGGAAAATCCTACCAGGACAGCTGAACTTTATTTGGGGTTAATCAGAGTCTCTTTAATTGATGGCAGGTGTGCACCCAAGAAGACTGAATGTTGTGATTAAATCAAAAGGTGCTTCAACAAAGTATTAGTTTAAGGGTGTGTACACTTATGCAACCAGATTATTGTACGTTTTTTATTTTTTATATTTTTCCCCTAATAGATTTGTTTGTTTTTCAATTGAATTGTACAGGTTATAGGTCACATTAAATGTGGGAAAAGTTTTGAAATTATTTATTGTTGTCTCATTTTCTTATATCACAAAAACCTGGCATTTTAACGGGTGTGTACACTTTTTATATCCACTGTAGACCACCAAAGTCAAGTGCAGATGACCTAGAGGAATTCACACATTTCTTGCATGAAACACAGAAAGAAGAATAATATTAGCTGGGGTCTTAAATTTACCAGAAACAGACTGGAATAATATTGATTCAACAACGTTAGTAAGGAAATTATTCACAGCATATATTCAGGAACAGCAATTGCTTCAGATTGTAAAAAACCTACCAGGGGACAGAACATACTAGACACTGTTTGTGTTCCCAAAGAAATTACTGTACCTTCTAGTCAAGTTTTACCACCATTGATGTGTACTAATCATGGGGTTATAAAGGTTAATTTGTTACTAGATAATTCTGCCAAACTGAAATCTAAGACAATGCACAGAAGTTTAATTACAGAATATATGGAAGCAAAACAGTCACTATGTTAAACTAAGTGGAGTGAGGTGTTCAGTGGAAAAACTGCAGATGGAATGTGCAAAGTTTTGAAAGAGAAATTGTTTGAATGCAAAAAAATCAAAAAAATGTTTAAAATCAGGATCTAGGCATACAATATCAGGGGGATATATTTCCATAAGAACAAGATATCTGATTAAGGTGAGAGACAAAAAATATAAGAAATGGAAGAGAGGTTGAACTACAACTTTGGAAACTTAAATAAACAAGCTGGACAAACAGATTAAGCATAGTGTGAGACATGATCAAGAAAAGTTTGAAGAAAATTTATATAAAGATATTGAGCATAATAGGAAACCTTTGTATACACACAAATTAATAAACAGTGTGCAGATTCAAAAATTTATTTTCAGACACAACAGATTATAGATATATTTACAAAGTCTTATGCAAAACAGTTTGGCTCCACAAAAGGGGTGATAAATTGTCCTGATGACATCCAGATAACCTCAGATACCAGAATCAAATTAGATTATATTGAAAAAGAATTGAGCAAACTGGAGCTAAGCAAAGCGCAGGGAGGAGGCGGAATTAGTAACGACCTGAGACCTCTTCAGCAAGAACTAACAGTACCATTATACCTATTATTCACTAGGTCATATAAATATGAGGAGATTCCCCACGATTGGAAACATGCACTTATAAAACCTGTCTTTAAGGGGAAAGGGGAGTAGGACAAACCCAGAGTAATATAGACCCTTAAGTTTACTTTCATGTTGTGGAAATATAATGGAGAAGGTAATATTGGATAAGTTATTCTCAGAACTGGATAGGCTGGGACTTCAAACCATATATCAGCATGCATATGTTGAAAATAGATCTATTAACACCTATAACATGATGTTTTATAACTATAATAACAGCTATAAATTAAAAATTGTGATGTGATGTAATTTATACAGATTTAATTTCAGCATCTGACAGGGTCATACACAAAACACTGATCAATAAATTAGTATAACTAGGTATTGATGTACTCTTGATAAGATGGATAGCTGCTTGGCTTACAAATAGTATATGGCAAGCATCATACAGCAACTGGACAGGTGAAATCCTTGGTTACAGTCAGGGTGACAGGGCTTTGTCCTAGGCCCTTACTTGTTTAGATTGTATCTTTCAGACCTTTTTCATCTAAGGTGTTCTACTGTCTATATGCAGATGACCTGAAATTGGGTAAACTGATTACATGTTTTACAGATAAGGCATGCCTGCAAAATAACTTGACTAAATTGACCATTTGGGCACAGGAGAATAATATGCTGATAAATACATAAAGAGCTAAGCATGTGAAATTTGGGAAACATAAATTGAAAGGTGAATATTTAATACAGCTTACACTGACTGAAACTGTAGAGTCATTTAAGGACCTGGGTATATGGGTAGATTCAGCTATGAGTTTTTCTAATCGTATCAACCAATTGGTTAATGATAGTTATAGAACTGTAGGGTGTATAAAAATGTATAAAGTCTAGGAAATCAAAAATAATGAAGTCATTGTTTATTAGTTACATTAGACCCAAACTTGAGTATGGAATAACAATATGGAAACTCTATAAGAAAACAAGCATGAGTAAACTGGAAAGAGTACAGTGGAAATATACCAAGGGCATCCATGGATGTGAAAATTTAAGTTATCATGAAAGACTAAAATACCTGAACTTGTACAGTGTCTCTTATAGATATCTAAGAGGACATCTTATTCAGGTATATAGGGCATTTAGAGACAACTACCTCTGGGAATGTTTGGGGTTATTAAGAAGTACTAGAGAATCATCAGACAACCTATGTAGAAGATTCTATAGGCATAAGAAGTTTACTAATTGGTTATCTGACAGAGTAGCTTGTGCATGGAACAGACTACCAAATTACATTAAAGCAAGTACTAGTTTAGATATTTTTAAGAACAGCCTGGACACTTATTATGGGAACAAATGATGTGAGAGTGTTCAATCTCGCCGTTTGTTCTTACACCTGGGTTCGGAGCCGATCCTCGGCTCCGTGTCGGCCGCTTGGCAAAGCTCTGCATTGAGAAGAAGCTCGAGACCAACCTAACTCCCACAATCCCCCTATGCCTTTACCCCAGATCTAGTTTGCCGCTGCAACGTTCGCATCATTTTTGATGAGCTCGAACCATCTCAAAGCTAAGAGTATTTTATCTTTTATATTTTTGGATAAAAACTTCTCCTTTTCTCCTTTAAAGTTGACTGTGTGTGTGTGAGTAGTGTATCGAGGGTTTCTCGGTTCCGTATATATATATTTATATACTTTTCTTAGAGTTAATTCCCTCGGGGCCTACCCCACCCTTTAACTTTATCTACAGGATTTGACTTTATCTTATAGGATTTGACATTTTTACTGGATTGGACATTTGTACTGGCTATTTCACTGTTACTTGGATTTGACTTTTGTATCATGTCTGAAAAAGCTAAATCAGGCTTCAAACGGTGCCAATGTGGACAGAAAATGTCTGTCACAGATAATCATAGTTCCTGCGTCTACTGTCTTGGCCCTCTCCATCTGCAGGAAGACTGCTCCATCTGCCATTCTTACAGTGGAAGGGTCATGACAGATAGGCGCAGGAAACTTATGGATAGGGGCCTTTTGAAGCCTGCATTCCAAGAGGCTCTGGATGCATCAGACCAGACATCTAAATCCTCGAAGGAATCGAAGACGTCGGAGCCCATGTCATCGGCTCCGAGCTCTTCATTTAAAGTTCGATCACCGGTTCCACAGACTTCGGGGCCGAGTGTTGAACTTTTGTCAGTTACCGAGCCTCGAGTCTTGGAACCGGTGACGGAGCTTCCTCCTCCTGTACTTTTGAGGTCGGCTCCATCTTCGATTCCTTCGGCGCGTTCTTCCAGGCCCCTCTCCGACACCGATGTAGACCGCGTGGTGCAGAAATTGATGGAGAATACGGCCTTGTCCATGCTCATCTCTGTCTCCTCCCAGTTGGTGTCGAGACTCGAAGGCCTTCCCTTATCTCCACCTGTTCCTCCTCCGAGGCCTATCCAGTCTTTGGAGCCGGGAGATGCTGATCTGATGATTGTGGAGCCCTCGGTGCCGGAACCGTCCTTTTCTCGGTCGGCACCGTTCACCTCGACTCCGTCGGACCCAGTACCGGAGTCTCGGAGCCGAAGATCCATCCTTGGATCCGGGACTGAGAGTCGGACCGGTGTTTCGGTTACGACTCTCCCTCTCGGAGCCTCGGCTCGGATCGACTCGGCTCAGTCCTCGGGGTCGATGCCATCGGTGCCTGTCTCGGGGATTCCTCCGATTTCTTCGGAACCTGGGGATGCCTCGACTCGGGACCCGGGGGCCTTCGACCTCATGAGGAAGGTGTTGTCTACTCAGACAACCACTTCAGCAGAAACAGCTTCTCCTTCCCATAAAGGTCCGTTATCCTCCTCTGCACCCACGGCTACATCTAAGCGTCGAGCACCAGTGTCTCAGCCACCCCTAGAGGGTGCCCCCTCTTCCTCGGAGGCTTCATCGGATGCCCCCCCCCGAAGAAGTTCCGAGGAAAAGATTGTGTAAGAGGAGACACTTGGATTCTCCACAAGAATCCTTGACATCGGACACTGACTTGGATGAGTCAGAAGGGTCCCCAAAATCACCCTCAGAGGATGTCTCCTTTTCTGACATCCTGGAGATCCTAAAACAGAGAGGTGATTGGCAATCCCTACCCCCTTCTGAGGATGAGTCAGTCTTGCTGAAGGCATTCGGTGCTCGCCCTTCCTCTTCCTGGGTCACTCCGCCCTTCGATGAATTGATGGAATTGATTGCTCGAAGGGCGTGGGAGACACCTGACACAGTGGAGCCAGTCCCTAGAAAGCCTAATAAATATATTACTGCCCCCCAAGACAAGGCTTATCTAACAAAGGGAGTTCCAGTGGACGCTATGGTGGTGGCAGCGGCCACGAAAAAGGAGATGTCTGAATCTTCCTCATCTGTCCATCCGCCTAACAGAGATTCTAGGACTATGGACAGGTATGGGAAGCGCATTTTTAGTTCAGCGGCTTTTTCCATGCGATCCCTGAACTATTTGACCCATTTCACATGGTTACAGAGGGATCTAATCAAAGAGTTGGGAGATACCCTCCAGGGTACTACAGATGCTGCTGTCTCGAGAAAGTTACAGCACATCTCAATACCCTTACATCTATTGCAAACTCGTCCATGAGGCTAATCTCATACGCAGCGAAGGTCGAGTAGGGCAGCGGCTTCAGCGATTGCTCTTCGTAGACAATCCTGGATGCGCTTATGTTCCTTTGGAAGCCTTCAAGTCTTCCTTTACTAACGCCCCATTTGATGGTGCCACTCTCTTTGGCCCCAAAGTAAAGGAGACCCTTACCGGTGTGAACAAGAGGGAAAGACTCTGTCTGCTGTCGGAGTCCGTTTTCCACCCCATCCAGACCGTACCCCAAAGGGCAACGTGGTGGAAAAATGTGGTTTCAAAACCCCAAGGCTCTTTCCCAGGCACACAGGGTGATGCCCCTCTAGAGGCAGAGGAGGGGCAGAGGTGGAAGACGCCGCTCTGGCGGCAGAGGGGTCCGCAAAACCAAGGTGACAGGGATACACTCCCGGAAACCTTTCCAGCACTCCTGAGAGGAGGCCCGACTGTCCTGCTCTGGAGGCAGTCGGGGTCGCTAGCTTTATACCCTCAGGCCTGGCAAAGTCTTACATCAGACAATTGGGTAAAAGCATTGTTACCAGAGGTTACAGAATTCCCTTCCTATTGCCCCCAATTCCGCAGAAAAGACTCCCAGATGTACCGCCCCATCTGCGAGGCCCTGCAGCTATAGAAATTTCAAAGCTGCTAGAAAAAGAGTCATCCAACCAGTCCCAGCGGACCAAAGAGGATTCGGAACTTACTCAAGGTTCTTTTTAGTTCCAAAAAAGACAGGGGACTAGAGGCCAATTCTGGACCTAAGCAAACTCAATACCTTCATCAAGAAAGAAAAGTTCCGGATGGTCACGCTTCAATCGATCCTTCCATTTTTACAGAAGGACGACTGGATGTGCTCAATAGATCTAAAGGACGCATACTACCACATCAAAATGGCCAGGGCGTCCAGGGATCACTTGCGCTTCCGGCTGGGAGCCAGTCACTTTCAGTTTCGAGCCCTGCCCTTTGGTCTGACCTCAGCCCCCAGGGTTTTCACCAAATGTATGGCAGTGGTAGCATCTCACTTGAGACGCCTGGGATTCCAGGTGTGTCCGTATCTGGACGACTGGCTCCTTTCTGCCACCACCGAGCGTCGACTGATTCAGGCCAGGGATTACACACTACAACTCTGTGTTCATCTCGGAATTTCTGTAAATTTCGAAAAATCTTTACTACAGCCATCACAGCATATCTCATTCATAGGAGCAGAATTGGATACGCGTTGCTTAATCCTAAGGCTTCCTCCAGAAAGGATAGCATCCTTACAAAACCATATATCTCTTCTTCTATTATCCAGAAAATCCCCAGCAAAACTGGTTCTGAAGGTTTTGGATCTCATGGCAGCTTCTCTCATTGCGATACCCTTGGGAAGACTGCACATGAGAGTTCTTCAATGGCTACTGTTTGCACAATGGTCGTTCCAACAGTTACCCCTGACGCACGAGATTCACATCACGAACATATGCAAATCGCACCTGGCTTGGTGGCTTCAGACTTGCAATCTTTCCAGCGGAAGACCATTTGTGCTACCCACGCCGACAGCTACGGTGACCACGGATGCTTCCCTGATAGGGTGGGGGGGCATCTTTCAGGGACAGACAGTCCAAGGCGAATGGTCCAATTTGGAGTACAATCTGCACATCAATGTTCTAGAGTTGAGGGCAGTGTTTCTAGCGTTGCAACACTTTGCTCCCCTTCTTCCTCTAGGGACAATTGCAGTTCAGTCGGACAACATGTCCGTAGTCTGGTACATAAACAAACAAGGGGGAACCAAGTCTTATCAACTATGCAGAGAGGCCATGAGAATCTGGCAATGGGCGGAGTCCACGGGTCGCTTTCTGATAGCAACGCACATCCTGGGGTTATCCAACGTCATAGCGGACAGGTTGAGCAGAGCCATCCTGTCACCTCAGGAGTGGTCCCTCAAACAATCAATTGCGAAGGAAATTTTTCGCAAGTGGGGCCAGCCTTCCTGCGATCTGTTTGCGTCTCCAATGAACGCCAAATGCAGAAGCTATTTTGCCCTATTACCCCCTCCAGGGGAAGTCCCCAGGGACGCTCTGGTTCACGATTGGCCCCCGGGTCTCCTGTACGCTTTTCCTCCTGTTCCCCTGATTGCAAAATTTCTACAGAAAGCCAACAACCTGCAAAGGACAATTATCCTCATTGCCCCATTCTGGCCTCGTAAAATCTGGTTTCCCTTTCTTCTGGCACATCGAATTCGGGAACCCTGGATCCTGGACCCGGAGCCGGATCTACTGACCCACTCGTCAGGGGCTCCCCACCCATCGCTACTCTCCCTCAGACTAGCAGCTTGGCTGCTCCGCTTCCCTTCTTAGCCAGGTCTGATCTTCTTTCCCCTGCAGTTCAAAATATCCTGGTGGCTTCTCATAAAGCTTCCACTACAAAGATTTACACTAGTAAATGGAAGCGTTTTGTGCACTGGGCAAATTCACAACAATTGGACCCAGTGATAGCTCCACTAAATAGGGTCTTGGAGTTCTTAACCGAACTGTTCCACCAAGGAGCTTCTCCTGCCACTTTGAGAGTGCAATTGGCTGCCATTTCAAACTTTCATGTGGGAGAAAGTGGGGCTCCTATTATGGCTCACAGACTTTGTAAGGCCTTTCTAAAAGGATCTTTCCATATTAGACCACCAGTTAGAAGTCCTACATCACCTTGGAACTTGAACCTTCTTTTATCACAGCTGATGCTACCACCTTTTGAACCAGCCTCTTCCTGTCCTTTGAAATTTTTGTCATGGAAGACCCTCTTTTTGGTGGCTATTACATCGGCCAGACGGGTATCGGAGCTTCAAGCTCTTTCCGTTAAACACCCTTATTTGATCTTTCACCCTGATAGAGTATCTCTTCGCACTAATCCATCCTTTCTTCCCAAAGTTTGCTTCGTTAATAATATTAATCAGTCCATTGAGCTCCCCACCTTTTTCAAAAACCACTCCAATAAGTTGGAATATATGTTACACAAGTTAGATGTTCATAGACAACTCAGATTTTACTTGGATAGAACAAAAGATCACAGGAAAACAGACCAGATCTTTATAGCCTTTGCAGACAGCAAGAAGGGTATGGCAGTTACGAAACGAACCCTTTCCAAATGGCTTTCCGATTGTATTATTTTTGTTTATACTGCCTCAGAGCAAACTTTACCTGTCAAGCCCAAAGGGCACTCTACAAGATCAGTATCTACATCCCTGGCTCATGCAGCCCGCCTACCGTTAGACACTATTTGTGCGGCTGCCACTTGGTCTAAACCACATACATTCATTACTCATTACAAAGTAGACAGGATTTCTAGGGACAGGGCAACCTTTGGTTCCACTGTGCTCAGGAATGTTCTCCCGTGAGTTCCTCAGGAACATGGAGCTAGGGACGCTACCCAGGTGTAAGAACAAACGGCGAGATTGAACACTCTCACATATAGAAGTTATGTCCTTACCATAACGTTCCATGTGGAGTGTTCATCTCGCCTTTGTTCTTACATTCCCACCCTCCCACCCTCAGGAAGAACGTCCAGTTTAGGTGTCTGGTTTGGTTCTCCTGCTTCTGCCTTAAGCAGTTGTTGTGGATATATTTTTCAGCTATGTTTGTTCTTGTTTGGCATGAATGTGTTATATTCTCTCTGTTGACTTCTGGTTTGCTTGCAAACTAGATCTGAGGTAAAGGCAGAGGGGGATTGTGGGAGTTAGGTTGGTCTCGAGCTTCTTCTCGATGCAGAGCTTTGCCAAGCGGCCGACACGGAGCCGAGGATCGGCTCCGAACCCAGGTGTAAGAACAAAGGCGAGATGAACACTCCACATGGAACGTTATGATAAGGACATAACTTCTATATGTTAAGTTGTCAATCTCGCCTTCATTCTTGCTTGATGGGTTCGGAGCCGATCCTCAGCTCCGACTCGGCACCTTGCTAAGCTCGTGAGTCACTTTTACCAGCTCGAGGCAGCCCCATATCCCATGATGCAAGGCAGTAAGTATCCAGATCTCGTTTGCCGCTTCGCTGATGAGGTCCTCCTTTTGCCAGCTCCTGGTAAGTGTTAGTTTTAAACTACTTTTTGCCCCAAAAATTTAACAATTTTCACTTTTCCTTAGAATACCTTCTTTTTTACTTAATTGTAAGCCCTTTTCTGACTAAAATTATTTTTCCTTCCCCTTCTTTTAGTCAGGCCTTCATTCCCTCCCATCCCCCTCCCCCTGTTAGGGTGTGTGTGTGAGAGGTTAGTTATTGTGTAGTAGATAACTTTAGTTGTCTGATTAGGACCGTGTTGTGTGTTCTTTTTGTGTACAACTATGTCCAAAGAAAGGGTCTCAGGCTTTAAGAAGTGTGACTCGTGCTGTCAGAAGATGTCTCTGACAGACGGTCACACTTCTTGCTTATATTGCCTGGGACCTCTCCACCTGCAGGACTCCTGTGCAATTTGTCATTCCTTTAGCCAGAGAGTCCTGCAGGAGAGGAGAAATAAGTTGATTTTAAGGGGTCTCCTTAAACCGGAGGGCTCTCCGGCCAAATCGGCTCCGAGCAAGACTTCTAAGTCTTCTAAGGCCCAGGCTTCTGTATCTAAGCCGGTGACCTCGGCTCCGACTCCTTCGGAGTCGAGATCGGCTCCGGCTGGAGCCGATCCTGCCTTGCAAAAATCTTCAGCACCGATGGCTATCGGTGCCGATACTGCTATGGTCACATTGGTGTCGGCTCCGACTGGCTCCGACCACCATGTGGCTCAGGCTTCGGTGTCGGCGCCGACTGGCTCCGACACCGTTACTGTTATGTCTGTATCGGCTCCGGCTGGAGCCGATGCATCGAGACTTTCATTCGGAGCCGAAAAGTCCTCGGCTCCGTTTGGATCTGTGGTTTCTTCGGCTCCGATGGTTCCTTCCAGGAAGAGGTCCAGGTCCCCTTCCTTGGAACCGATACTTTCGGCTCCGGCCTCTGCTCTCCTTTCGGAGCGGAGCCATCGGAGCCGATCATCTAGGTCGTCCAGGCTTTCAGACCATGATTTAGAGAGGGTGGTAAGTAGATTATTGAAATCACAGGCACTAGCCCAGATGTTGCATAGTCCGTCTCAACAGACGACTATTAGTCCACACCCTCTTCAAGTTCCTCCTTCGACTCTACCTCAGAGTTTGGAGCTGGAGTCTTCGGGGATTGTTACTGCTATGGCTGAGGGGCAGATACCCCCCCCCTTCTGCACCCTTGGCATCTACTCTTATCTCCTCTTCGAGACCTTCCTTGGAGGGATTCGGTGGTCGGGCTTCCCTGGTCTCCTCCGAGGGGGTGAGTGGTATCGGACCCTTGTCCGACCCCGCTCTTCCCCTTGGAGCCTCGGCCTTGGTGAGCTCGGCTCCGACATCTGCCTCGGAGCCTTCCCTTTCGGTGGGCCCTGGAGTCCCAGTTTCTTCGGAACGGGTTCTCTCGGATCTCCCTGGGAGGGGGGGCCTTCGAGGTGATGAAGAGTGTGCTGGCCACTGGGCTCAGCCAGCAGTCCATTCCCTTAGCTCCTCCCTCTACAGTGCCTGTTGATATCTCTTCCACCTCTCTTGCTGCCGGACCCAGAGATCCACCGCCTCAGGTTTCCCCACTGGGAATAACCCCCTCTTCCGAGGATTCTCCTGATCAGTCAGGAGATCCCCTGCGCAAGAGGACTTGTAAGAGGAAACACCTAGACTCCCCTGAGTCTGTCACTTCAGATACCGACTTAGATGAGTCGGAGGGATCCCCAAGATCCCCCTCTGAGGATGTCTCCTTTTCAGACATCCTAGAACTCCTAAAACAGAGGGGAAACTGGCCCTCCACAAATCCCTCTGAAGATGAGTCGGTATACCTAGAGGCGTTTGGATCTCGGCCCTCCACCTCCTGGGTGTCTCCGCCTTTCGACCCCCTTATGGAAGTTATTGCTCGAAAGGCTTGGGCTGCTCCTGACTCTGTAGAGCCAGTTCCTAGGAGGCCGTCTAAATTTATTACTTCCCCTTCGGAAAAGCAATTCCTTACGAAAGGTGTCCCTGTTGATGCCATGGTGGTGGTGGCTGCCACTAAGAAGGAATTTGCAGATCCTTCTGTACCAGTCCATCCTCCTAATAAGGATTCTAGGACCATGGATAGGTATGGAAAGCGGATGTTCTCTTCAGCGACCTTTGCTATGCGCTCGCTGAACTACTTATGTCACTTCACCAGACTCCAAAGGGACATCCTTAAGGAACTAGGTGAAGTAGTACAGGATCCTACGGCTGCAGGGGCTCAAGAGAAAATTGCTTCTCAGCTAGGATTCCTTAATTCTATAGCTAACTCCTCCATGCGACTGATATCATATGCAGCAGATGGAGCGTGTAGAGCCGCAGGTACAGGGGTGGCTCTTAGACGTCAGTCCTGGATGCGGCTCTGTAATTTTGCAGATCCCTTTAAGGCATCCTTCACAAACTCTCCCTTTGATGGGTCAGCTTTGTTTGGCCCTCAAGTGAAGGATACATTGACCAGGTGTGAACAGGACGGCAAGACTCTTTCTGCCGTAGGGGTCCGTTTTTCCACCCCTTCTAGACCTTACCCCAAAGGACAGAAGGGTGGAAAGATGTGGTTCTGCAAATCCCAAGGAGTCACGCCGGATACACATGGTCAGTTTACCCCTAGAGGCAGAGGGGGTAATAATAACAGACGCCGCTCTAGAGGCAGAGGGGGTCCACAGAACCAGGGAAGCAGAGAGCCCCTCTCTGACAAGCCCTTCCAGTATCCCTGAGATGTTGCCCGACTGTCCATCCTTGGAGGCAGTCGGGGGAAGACTATCACTGTACCCAGAAGCCTGGCATTCCCTCTCTCAAGACAGATGGGTACAGTCGATTATATCCGAGGGTTACAAAATTCCTTTCGAGGAAAGTCCCTTCTCTCACACAAATTCCCTTCCAGATGTACCACCCGGTCTAAGGGAAGTTGCAGAGTTAGAAGTATTAAAGCTTCTACAAAAAAGAGCCATTCAGCCAGTTACAACAGACCATTCAGAGCCCAGAATCTACTCAGGATTCTTTTTGGTCCCCAAAAAGACGGGAGACTGGAGACCAATATTGGATCTCAGCAGACTCAACAAGTCTGTGAGAAAGACAAGATTTCGAATGGTCACACTTCAGTCAATTTTGCCCTTCCTAGAGAAGGACAACTGGATGTGCTCAATAGATCTTCAGGACGCGTACTATCACATAAAAATTCACAGACGCTCTAGAAGATTTCTCCGCTTTCGGCTGGGGTCCAGTCATTTTCAATTCAGAGCCCTGCCCTTTGGTCTCACTACAGCCCCCAGAGTGTTCACCAAATGTATGGCAGTGGTCACGGCTCACCTGAGACGTCAAGGATTCCAGGTGTTTCCATATCTCGATGACTGGCTCCTTTCAGCCACCACCAGGCATCAACTTCTTCAAGCCAGGGATTACACTCTAAATCTCTGCACTCAATTAGGAATTTCGATCAACTACGAAAAATCCTCCTTATTGCCCTGCCAGTCTATTACCTTCATAGGCGCAAACTTAAACACTGTTCGGATGTCAGCAACCTTCACAGACCAAAGAATCTCAGATATACAAAGTCACGTGAGGATCATCCTTGCCAGCAAAAAGGTGCAAGCCAGATTGGTTCTGAAGGTGTTGGGCCTCATGGCTGCGGCCATTACCCTTATTCCCCTGGCCCGCTTCTACATGCGTCTACTTCAATGGATGTTGTTCACTCAGTGGTCTTACCAACAACTTCCAATGCGTCACCAAATCCTGGTGACACAAATTTGCAAGAATCATTTTTCATGGTGGGTTACTTCTCCCCAGATTCACCAAGGCAGACCCTTTGTATCCCCAGCCCCGGTAGCCACTGTCACTACGGACGCCTCCCTGATCGGGTGGGGGGGGGGTCATTATCAGGGCAGGATGGTTCATGGGACATGGCAACCGTTCGAATACCACCTGCACATAAATGTCCTAGAGATGAGAGCAGTGCTTTTAACGTTGCAAGCCCTCAACGACTTTCTTCCCTTGGGAACAATTGCAGTTCACACAGACAACATGTCTGTAGTATGGTATATCAACAAACAGGGCGGAACCAAGTCCTACCCTTTGTGTCGAGAAGCTCTCAGACTTTGGCAATGGGCGATCTCCTCTCATCGGTTTCTGGTAGCAACGCATATCCCTGGGAAAACCAACATTCTAGCGGACAGATTGAGCAGAGCTATTCTCATGCCTCACGAGTGGTCTCTCAAACAATCTATAGTGGAGGAGATTTTTCTAGAATGGGGCCACCCATGTTGTGATCTTTTTGCTACTCCCCAAAACAGCAAATGCCCAGACTTCTTTTCTCTCTTCCCACTGCCAGGCCATCCCCCCAGAGATGCTCTAACCCAGGATTGGCCCCAGGGACTTCTTTATGCCTTTCCTCCCTTTCCGCTGATTCCACACGTTCTCCAGAAAGCCACCGTTTTGAGAGCCAAAATGATTCTCATTGCTCCCTATTGGCCTCGACAAATTTGGTTTCCGTTCCTCCATCGTCACCTTTTGGTGCAGCCGTGGCGTCTATCCCTTCTCTCAACCTCACAGCATGGTTGCTCCACTTCCTTCCTTAGCCAGGCTTCCTATGATCTCTAATCCTGTTAGGGATATCATAGTGGCTTCCCTAAAATCCTCTACTAGAAGGATTTATACCAGCAAATGGAAACGCTTCTCTTGTTGGGCAAAAGCTAAAAATATTGATCCTTTTACTGCTCCTGTTCAAGCAGTTTTGGATTTCTTAGCGGAAATCTTTCACGCGGGCTCTTCATCTTCCACGGTCAAAGTTCAGTTGGCTGCTATCTCGAACTTTCATGTCGGGTTCGCAGATCACAACATTATGTCCCACAGGCTTTGTAGAGCCTTCTTAAAAGGAATCTTTCTCCTGAAACCTCCAGTCAGGAGTCCTCCTCCTCAATGGGACCTAAATTTAGTGCTGACATCCTTGATTCTTCCTCCCTTCGAGCCAGCTGTTTCATGTTCCCTGAAATTTCTTTCATGGAAAACACTCTTCCTTGTTGCTATTACCTCGGCTAGAAGAGTGTCTGAACTTCATGCTCTCTCTGTTCGTCCCCCTTATTTGGTCTTCCACAAAGACAGGGTATCCTTGAGAACTAATCCGACCTTTTTGCCTAAGGTCGCCTCAAAGAATAATTTGAACCAGTCTATTGACCTTCCTGTATTTTTCCCAAATTACTCAAACAGATCAGAACAAAAATTACATTATCTTGATGTTCACCGCCAACTCAGATATTATTTGGACAGAACAAAACAATTCAGAAAATCCGATCAGCTTTTTATTTCTTATGCTGATAACAAAAAAGGCCTTCCTGTCTCAAAAATGACCTTATCTAGATGGCTTTCTTCTGTCATCTCTGAAATCTATCAGCTCAGGGGAAAACAGCTGTGCTCGAAACCTAAAGCGCATTCAACCAGAAGCTTAGCCACTTCCACAGCCTTTCAGGCTAGACTTCCATTAGACACTATTTGTGCAGCAGCCACTTGGGCCACTCCTCATACCTTTGTTTCTCATTACAAATTGGATTTGGCCTCCAGGGATAGAGCCAGTTTTGGCTCTACAGTTCTCAAGAGTCTGTTCCATTGAGCCACCCAGGATAGAGGTGCTAGGGACGCGGTCCCATCAAGCAAGAATGAAGGCGAGATTTACAACTTAACATTGAGAAGTTATGTACCTACCATAACGTTCCATGTTAGTTGTCTTCTCTCGCCTTCTTTCTTGCGACCCTCCCTCCTTCCCCCTGGCCTGGACAGACCTTTTTCTCCCTACTTGGAAGAATGCTTCTTAAGACCATACAGTTCTGGTCTTCCTCACCCATCCTTCAGGCCCTTTTTTCTGCCTTCTTTCTTCCTTCTGGGAAGTTTTTTATGCTAGGTGTTATTGCCTATAGACAACAAACGAGATCTGGGTACTTACCGCCTTGCATCATGGGATATGGGGCTGCCTCGAGCTGGTAAAAGTGACTCACGAGCTTAGCAAGGTGCCGAGTCGGAGCCGAGGATCGGTTCCGAACCCATCAAGCAAGAAAGAAGGCGAGAGAAGACAACTAACATGGAACGTTATGGTAGGTACATAACTTCTCATTTTGGTATATTGGCAAGCTAGAAGGGCATTAATGCCCATGCTTCCAATATTTGTATGTATGTATGTATGTATGTATGTATGTATGTATGTATGTGTACTTACGGTGCAAGGACTTGAGTGCTTGTGTGGAGTGGTAAATCCTAGCGTCTGACATGCAACTGACTGTGACCACTCTTTGCACAGCCTGGTGAGTGGTGCATGAGTGTTTCTCTCTGTGGAGTATTCTTTAACTAAGGTATTGAATTGTGTTGAGGTTCGCCTTATGGGCTTTTGAACTGAGTCATCATGATTGTTAGATGTGTGTTTCATGGTGGGTGCTGCCTGTGATTTGTGTGTGTGACATTGCTGAGGGTACATGTTTCATGGGGTTACATTTAGCAGGCTTTGTGGTTTAGGTAGGTTACTTTTAAGAGCCTCAGCAAATGTAGGTCTATGTGTCTAGTTTGTTTCGTGATGGTTTGTTTGATACTGACACCCTGCTTCTTATTTTTTTGGCTTTGTAAGAAAGCTTTGCTCCAATAATATCGTATAACTACATCTCTTATGCAATGCCTGCTGTTTTAAGTAGTAAGTGGTTGTCAGCAAACATGAGACAATTACTACTTTGTCTCAGGATGCCTATTTCAACCAGGCTGGTTACAGAGATGGTTGGAAAATATAAATCTATTGTTCCAGGTGCTTACTACTGTGGACTGAAGGGGGCATTGAGTTGATTTACTGGAGATGCTACTTGTTTAAAACAGTTTGTCTTCACAGGAAGAGCAACATGCAACCTAGAGGAAACCAGAGCATCTTTGCACAACTACTGAATGTTTAAAGTACAATACAATACCCTCTCTCCAGTCCTTTAAAATCATTCAGAAAGACTTCCTGTCCACAATCTAGGTCTATATTAGATAATCGAACTTTCAAAAGTTCGACTGTCATATGTTCGACACCATGTGATCAAACTTTTAAAAGTTCAAAAATCTAATAAAAAAATAAACTACACAAATAACCTACCTGAAAGTTTTAAGCATGGGGGGAAAGTCCCCCTGCACCCCCACACCCCCCGCTCTTTAAATATACCAACTCCAAGATCACACTACAGTGCAGAAAAGGGAAATCTTCCCATTCCACACTGTACGGAGATCTCCGTTAAAACGTTCAAACTTTCAAAAATTCGATCATATGTTGTCAACCATATGACAGTCGAACTTTTGAAAGTTTGATCATCTAATATAGACCCCCACAATCTGGCTCTGTTATCGCTCAGTCCCAGGATATCCATAAATATAAACAAATTCTTTTTCATACCTATACCTCCTTACTCCCCCTTCTTCACTCACTTCCTTAAGTTCCATCAGTTTCTCTTCCCTGACTCTATCTAAAGATGCCATAACCCTGTTTTTTCTTCCAATTCATATAGCAATTCCTGTTTGTATTTTACTAACCTACATTTAATTTTTTCTAAACTGGCTAAAATTTCTCTAAATATTAAACAATTGCCATATACGTTGTATCTATTCTTAACCAATGTATTCACACTGTAGATGTATTTGTATTATTTTTGAAGATTGTGAAATTAATGTTTTTAAAATTTTTTTTGTAATACTTTGGAGCTTTACTCCCTGAACTTCTGCTGAAAATGGGCAGCTAACCAGTTGGACTTTCCCAGTAATCAAATGTCAATAAAATAAATAAATACCGTATCTCTTTCCCTTTCCCTCCTTCAAGGTTGTTTGTATTATTTTTGCTGCATCCTTCCCTTAAAAAACAAAAACTTTCAGATAGAATGTAGCTGTTCCACTTTTTCTTGCTGTTAGTCAGGGTTGTTTTCTGTCAAGCAGGTTTATTGCATTGTTGTTGTTAGCTTAAGCAGAATTCTTCTTTCTTTGTGTTCTTTTGGTGTATTTTTTAGGATAGTGGACAAAGGTTTCCAGGTTTAAAAAGTGTGTTTCCTGTGGTCATCAGATTCCATTCACCAGATTCAAAGGATGTTTACTGTTTGGGAGCCTCACATTATGATAAGAACTTGCACTACTTTTTGGGGCCAGAGCTCTGTCTGACTGGCAATTGAAGCTTGCTTTGAAGGGGTTTCTCCCTCCCTCCTTGGAAGTAGGAAATCCCTCACATTCTTCTTGCTCTACCTGTAGTAAAAAATGTTTAGAGAAAAATAAGGGAAAAATACAATACCCTCCTTAAACTTAAGGAAAAAGACAAAGATAATGAGGTGTCTTATGAGAAAAGTTCAGGGAAGCACAGGGCTAAGGAACTTTGAAAATGGTCCCCTGAGCTGACAGGGCCGTCAGGTCCAGCTCCAAAGTTGCATAAGACTTTGGATACTATTTCAAAGCTGAGTAGGATAAAATCTCGAACCAAACAGTTTTATGGACTCAAGTTCTTCCTGGAACCAGTTAGTCTAAGGCTGTATTCTTACTGAAGAAGAGATCTTTTCAACAGATTTCCATGCCACCTTCTATGGCCTCTTCTCTTAGGTCTGTGCAGTCACCCAGGAGCCTGTCTGAAACAAATGTGGGCAGGATGATGAGGAAATTCCTGTGGATCCAGATCCAGCTGGGGGTCCACTCTGCAGTGGTCCAAGAGCTGTTCTCCCCACTCCTGTGATTGTCACTCCTTCTCTGATCTGACCTTCAGATCCAGTGATTGTGGATCCAAGAGTGCCCTGAGGATTGCCTGTGTCAGATCCAAAAGACTGGATCTCTTTGACTGTAACAATTTCTCTGAATTGATCAACTCCAACTGCCTTGAATCTCAACAGGTCCTGGAGCTGAGAGGTCAGCGCTGGTGCTTGGGGGAGGTCGGAATCGACTACATCATTTCTGGATCCTTCCCTTCTGCTTGGCTCTTCAGCTCTCAGCATCTAGGCTACAGTCTCAGAGGTGGATTGGTTTTTGGAGCATGCCTTTGCTTGGTTCACTGGAGCCTACAGGGCTTGCTTTATGGCCTGTTTCAGCTCCAGCCTTTGAGGCCTTTGAGAGTGCTCTCCAAGTCTAGAGAGCAGGAATCTGTCTCCCACTTGGAGCTGTCTCTTTCTCTGCTGGCTTCTTGGTTTCTCTAACTCCTCTTCCTGCCACTTGAGGACAGCCATTCCCCCTCAAGCCCTCAAGACAGTTCATGTTGTGGACTCCCATCCATTTCAGAGTCTTCCCTGGAACCTCCCACTGGGGAAGTGCACTGGAAGCATACGTGCAAGAGGAGGGCATCCCCCAATAAGGATACTAATTTCAGTGAGGATGGATGGTTCCCCTAGATCTGCCCAGGAGACATCTCCTTTGTTGAGATACTAGAACTACTAAGACAGAAGGGGGGATTGTCTACCGATGCCCCTCCCAGGAGGAATCAGTATTTCTTGAGGCCTTTGGGCCTGGTCCATCTACTTCCTGGGTGGTCCCTCCTGCTGATGAACTTGTGGACTTGATTTCAAGATGGATTTGGAATAAACCAGATGTGGTCAAACCACTTTCCCATAAACCTGATAAAATCTTAGTATCTCCTAAGGACAAGCCTTTCTGGAGCACGGGTCCTGTGGTAGATTCCATGGAGGGAGCAGCAGCCATCAAAAAAGAGCTCATGGAGGACAGCTCTACTGTTCATTCCTGTAACACAAAGTCCAGGGCATTGGACATATTTGGAAAGTGAGTTTGTGCTTTATCTAGCTTTGCTTTAAGGGCATTGAGCTACTTGGCTCATTTAACATGTTTTCAGAGGGACTTGATGAAGGAGCTTTCCAAGTCTGCCTCAGGGTTCATACCTGCAGAAGCTGGTAAGACAGTGGATATGCAACTGGATATCCTCCAATCCCTTTCAAAGGTGTCCATGCATATTATTTCCAATGTGGTTGGGGCACCAGCATTGCTGCTCTCCAGCACACCTGGATGCAGCTCTATGACTTCATGGCAAACTTTAAAATGTCATTCATCAATGTCTGCTATGATAGGTCCACCCTCTTTGGGCTAAAGGTGAAAGAGACCCTGTCTAGAAGTGAGTAGGATGGCAAGACCTTGTCTACTATTAGAATCATTTTCTCTTCCTCTTAAAAGGACCTTCTCTAGGTACCAAAAAGGGGCAAGAAGTTGTGGTTCCATAAATCTCAAGGGTTTTCAACCGATGCTTCGAGGGGTAGGACCCCCAGAGGCAGATGTAGGGAATAATCACAATAGATATTGCCTTTGTGACAGACGTGGTCCACAGATTCAAGAGTTTTGGAACCACTTTTCTAACAGATCCTTTCAGTGCTACTGAAAGGTTGCCAGACTGCTGCACTCTGGAGGCAGTCAGGACAAACTATCTTTGCACCCATTAGCCTGGAAAGCCATCATCCAAGATTTATGAATGCAGAGAATCATAACCAAATGCTACAGAATTTCATTCCTCTATTCCCCCATTTCAAAAAGACTTACCAATGTACCATCCCTGCAAAAGCAGGCTGCAGCAAAAGAAATAAAAAAGTTGCTAGAAAAACAAGTCATTCAAAAGGTCCCACCAGACCAAAAAGGATCCTGCGTTTACTCAAGGTATGTTTTGGTAGAAGATTGGGGACCTCAGGCCCATTTTGGACCATAGTCAGCATAACCAATATGTAAACCAGACAAAGTTCTGTACTGTCATGGTTCAGTCTATCCTACCATTGTTAAGAAAGGATGACTGGATGTGCTCAATAGACCTTCAGGATGGGTATTACAGCATCAGGATAGCCAGGTTGTCCAGATGGTGCCTTCATTTTCAGTTGGGAGCCAGCCATTTCCAGTTTAGAACCCTGCTGTTTAGTCTCACAACAGCCCACAGAGTGTTTAACAAGTATACCACATGCTTGGCAGTGGTAGCAACTCACCTGAGACTACAGAAGTTTTTTTTTGTTTTCCCATATCTGGATTACTGGCTCATAACTGCTTCCTCCAAGGATCTGTTACTTCAAGCCAGGAATTCCTTGCTCCAGCTTTCCTACTGTCTGGAAATCATGATCAATATTGAAAAATCAGAGTTGGTTTCTGTCCATACAGTAGTGTTCATTGTGCCCTTCTGGATACAACAGTGCAGATTGCCATACTTCCAGAGTCGAGAATTTTCATCCTTCAAAAACAAGCTTCAATGGCCCTCTCCCATCAAAAGCCTCTGACCAGGTGCATATTGTATCTCCTGTGATCTATGGCAGCCTTTATCACCCTGGTGCCTCAGGCCAGATTTTACATGAGGGTTTTGCAGTGGACTCTCACAGTTCAGTAGTCAGGGTGCTACCAACCGATGCACTTTCCCATCTGCCTCACCAAAATATGCAGACAATATGTTTAGTGGTTGCTAGACTTCTCCCTAGTCACCCAAGGTTACCTTTTTATTCTACTGCCCCACAGGCCACAGTGACTATGGATGTTTCACAGTTGGAGTGTGGAGGGGCATTTCATGAGAAAGACAGTCCGAGGCACATTGTCCTCGTCAGAAGCCAGTCTTCACATCAGTGTTCTGGAGATGAGTGCAGTCCTCCTGGCACTGCAGGCTTTTCAGGATTCCCTCCCCAGGGGTGATTTTGATCCAGACAGACAACATGTCAGTGGTATGATACATCAACCAAACAAGGAGGAACATGTTTTAACCACTGTGTAGAGACACCATGAGGGTTTGGTACTGGGCAATGTCTTTACATTGTTTTCTTGTGGCAACGCATATACAAGAGAAATCCAGTGTGTTAATGGACAATCTGCGCAGGTCCATCCTTCTCTGTCATGAGTGGTCCCTCCATCATGCAGTGGTGGATCACATTTTCAGCTACTGGGGCCAGCCATGATGTGACCTGTTTTCCACCCCCTCCAACACCAAGTGCAGCAGCAGCTACTTTGCCCTGAATCCCCAGGAGCGGGACTCTCTGGGGGATGATCTGGTCCACAGTTAGCCACTGAGTCTTCTGTATACTTATCCTCCTGCTCCTCTCATACCAAAGTCTCTGCAGAAAGCAATGTGGTGCAAGGAAAAAGTGATCCTCATTACTTCCATTTGGCCTTTGACAGGTATGGTTTCCCTCTCTCTGGCCTCAGCTGATATGCCCACCTTGGGTGCTAAATCCCATTCTGGACCTCATCTCTCACCCATCTGGCACACCTCACCAGGACATAGCAGCCTTGAAATTAACTGCATGGTTTCTCCAGTTCCCATAATGCATCAACAGTCCAGGCTATTTTCTCAGGTTTTGCATATCCTGACACCCTCACAGAAACCATTCCACAGGAAAGTTTATAAAACCAAATGGAAGAGATTTTCTATATGTAGATCTAGCAGGGATATAGATCCTTTTATGGTCCCTTTTCCTCCTGTTTTAGATTTTTAGCTGGTCTCTTTCATGATGGGGCTCTTCCAACATTAAAGTTCAAATGGCTGCCAACTCAAATTTTCATGTGAGTGAGAAACAGAATCCCATTACTTCTCTGAAGTTGTTCAAAATTTTTCTAAGGGATACCTTTCCTCTTCACCCCCTTTAAGAGATCCTGTTCCACCCTGAGACATTACCATTCTCCTTCAGGCCTTGACAAGCCACAGCTGCAACCTCAGAGTTAAGTATCTTTTTTGGATGACATTTTTTCTGGCAGCTATCACCTCTGTTTGAAGAATTTCAGAGCTGCCTGTAAACCACCTTTCTTGAGTTTTCATCACTTCAAATTAACCTCACCTTTTTTCCCAGGGTGGCTTTGGAATTTATTTTGAATCAAACTATTAATCTACCTGTTTTCTTCCCAAATTTTTATAATAAATGGGAGTACATTTTACACTTGATGGATGTTCATTGATTACTGAGATCCTACCTTAATCGAACTGAAGCTGTAAGGAAGAGAGACCAAGTCTTTGTTTCCTTCTTTTCAGTCAAAAAGAGGTTTCTAAAGTGACTCTGTCCAGATGGCTGTCTGAATGCATTCCATACATTTATAAGGAGAAGGGTTTACCTTTACTTTGTAATCCCAAAGATAATTCTACTAGGGTGGTAACCACTTGTATGGCCTACTTCTTAATGGTGCCAATTGATTATATCTTTTCAGAAGCTACTTGGTCTACTGTGCATACCTTCATATCCCACTACAAGCTAAACTAACATTCTAGGTCTAGGGAATATCCTTCCATGAGACCTCCTAGGGTTTGTAGTAGCTGGGGACTTAGTCCTGTCAGTTGAGGATGGATGGAAGAGATAACATCGGATACAAAAGCTGTGTACTTACCATAATGCTAGATCCATGTTGTCCTATTCCATCCTCCTCAACTTTCCCTCCCATCATCCACTGTCAAATTGTCACTCTATCTTTGGGCACCATGTTTACTGCACTGTACCAATCCAGAGCTTTGTCATTTTACAGCTATGGTCTGTATCCCAGGTGAATATTTGTGATTTGGGTACCAGCTGTATTTCTGAATTAGGCAGACAAACTTAATCTGAGGATTTCAGTTGACTGAAGGGAATTGTGGGTAGGGGAGAACCCTCAGCTGTGGATCCAAAAGTCTATGAGCTACTGATGTCGGATCCATATGGCTCTGATAGATCCATCAGTTGAGGATGATGGAAGAGGACAACATGGGTCTAGCATATGGTAAGTCCATACATTTCATTTATGGTAAGTATGTAATTTTCATTTCTCAATGATAACATTGCTACAAACTCTTTGCCATTCTTTATTACTATCATCTTGCAACTACATTCTGGTGCCCCCGCTACTCTGCACTGCTAATCTGTGACATTTTTTTCTTGGTTATTTAATGCCATTGCTACACCCGCTAGGAGTCCAGCTGCATTTCTACTTTTAACCTATTAATCTGATGTTATCATTTTCATTCATTCCTCAACTGATGGAGCCTCAGATCCAACCTCAGCTGCATTCATTTAGACTTTTGGATCTGACTCTCAAGCTCCTCCCTTTACCCATAATGCATCAGAACCCTGTAATACTCCAGATCTCATTTGCCACTTCTTCACTTCACACTCTCTCAAGCTTATAGGGTGTTTCTATACATTTTTTACAGTGAAATTAGCTATTTTTATTACCTTTTGTCTTCACTATCATAGATTTTCTATCACCCTTCCTCCTTTTTTAGATTTTTGGGTTTCTAGTGTTAGTTGTTCTCTTTTTCTCCTTCTTACCCGTTGTTTCAGGATATTTATGATTACCATTGTTGGTACTACTTTCTTTTTCCCTTTTTTCCTACCCGCTCATAGGGTATTTCCAACATACCATTGATGGTATTTTTCTGCTCTGTAATTTTCTTAAAAATATTTCCATTTTTGTCTTCTTTTTTGCCTGTCACTACCATGGGTTTGAAACCTTCAGGTTTTAAAAAGTGCACTTCTTGTGGGCATAAGATACCCAATTCTGATGCCCACAGGGAGTACTTGTACTGTTTGGGAGCGGCTTACCTTGAAATTCCATGCTTCATATGTGCTGAGTTTAACTCTCAGGCCTTGAGTGATCACCATAATTAGCTGGTCTTAAGAGGGTTGCTTCCACCTTCTGATTCATTTTCTGCTGCTTCTGTTTCAGTGGCTCAACCCCCCACCAAGAAACAAAAATCTTCTTTGGGGTCCCAGGAGCATAGAAAACTGTCTCCCACAGAAAAGTCTCCCACTTGTTCTCTGAAATCTGCTTCGGCCTTGGAGCCACAAGTCAAAATTGTGAAAAGATTGAATCCAACTCCTTCAGATCTGACTGTGGAGGTGCTTAAATCTTCCAGACCTCAGAGTCCTCGTTCCTCTTTGAAGCCCATTTCCCACAGCTCTGATCACCTTTTTTACAGACACACCAAAAAGGATGTTGTGTCAGACTTCTAAGATGGCTGCACATTGAGTAACAGTTTAATTATATCTCTCCCACTGTGAAAACAGAAACTCAGTAGAGAAGGTCAGTAAACGTGTGTTTATGGGTAATTTTCAGTAACTGGCTAGTAAGTGTACTGCCTGGATGCCAGGAAAAAAGAAATACAGAAGACCTGGAAAAAATCAGCTACAGAAATTGAGGAAGAAACACTGACTGGGGAAAGTTCTGTAGCTGTTCAGCAAAAAGCAATGCAACCTTCAGACATGAATTTCAGTAACCTACAGGAAGATATACGACAACTGCACACAGACCTTGTTAAAATAAATGAAACACTGATGGACTATAGCAACACAAACAACAAAAGGCTGGAAAAAATGGATGAAGTTTTAAACAGATATTCAGATCAGGTCATAAAGCAGCAAAAATCAGAGGTCATAATAAAGAAAAGGCTGGCTGAATATGAAACTGCTCAGGAAGAGATGCTTCAAAAAATAAAAAGGATGTTGTGTTCCCCTTCCACATTGTTCTCTGTCAGGTCCTCATGCAGCCTATTCAAAGCAGATGTGGATAGGATGATGAGGAAGTTTCTCAGGGTTCAGATTCAGATAGGGATGTTATTGTCTCTGTCTCCCAGCAGATCTATGAGCCTTCAACCTGCTTCACATCCACTTATTTCTCCTTCTCTGATCTCTCTGATGATTTTGGAGCCCTTAAGTATGAGAATCAGGAGAGTCGATGCATTAGATGCATCGGATCTGAAGACAGCTAGGTTGACTCCAACTGCTCCTCTGATTTTTTTCGGTGCCTGTGCCTCTAGAGCAGGATGAGTCTGAGAGCTGAAGTTTTGGCACTGGATCTGGAGGGATGGGTTCAACTTCAAGGTTGTTGGAGCTGCCCTTTCCCTTGGTGTTTCAGTCCTGGACAGCTCAGGTTTGACTTTACCCTAGCAGCAGAGGCATGGGCAGAGTTGAGGCTCAACAGCCCCTCAAGCTTCAGCTCTGAAGAGGCCAGCAATGGCTTGCCCAGTCCATCTGTCTTTGAGGAGGCAGACAGAGCTTTTTCTCATCTGAGAGTCCAGTCTACTCTTATTTCTTTGGATCCTACCCTTCTACCACCATTGGATCCAAGTTCTGAGCCTCATCAGCCTAGATGTCCTGTTTGAGCTTCCAGGCACTTCTTCTGCAGGAATTTCCTGTCTCTTGTAATATCTCTCCAGATCATCCCAATGACAAGGTCACCCAGAAGAGGTGGCACAAAAGAAGGCACATAGATCCCCCTCAAGTATCTTTAACTGAAGAAACTGACTTTAATGAAGAGGAGGGGTCCCCAAGGTCTCCACTAGAAAATGTCTTCTTAGGACACATTTTAGAGATCCTTAGCCAGAAAGTTGTATGGTTCTGACTACCCTTCCCTGGTGGAGGAGTCAGTATTCCTAGACGTCTTTGGGTCCATCCCATCTATGTCTTGGGTTACCCCCCCCCCCCGGCTGATGGCCTTATTGATGTGGTATCTCACCGGGATAGAGGGAACTGGATACAGTAGAGACAATTCCTCTTTGCTGTGACCACTTTCTTGCCCCTCCTAAAGACAGGCCTTATTGGAGTGATGGATTTCCTGTAGATGGCATGGTTGTGGCAGTGGTCACTAAAAAAAGAGCTAGCAGAAGAGAGGTCTTCTCTCCATTTCCTCTAACAGCAAGTCCAGGGAGTTGGACAGATATGGGAAGCACGTTTATGCCTCAGTGACTTTTGCTGTTCAGTCACTGAATTATTTGCCACCACTTCACTAGATTGCAGAGAGATTTGATTAAAGAACTTTCCATATCTCTTCCTGGGTCCACATCTGTGGAGGAGAAAAAACAACTATCTTCACAACTGGCCATCCTTCAGTCTATCTCTAATGTGTCCATGAGGTTAATCTCTCATTAGGCCGAAGATACCTCATGCATGGTGGGTTCAGGCATAGCCATAAGGAGACATGCTTGGATGCGCTTATGCGATTTTGTGGAGTCCTTCAAGTCTTCATTCATCAATGCTTCCTTTGATGGATCTTCCTTGTTTGGCCCAACAGTGAAAGAAATGCTCCCCCACAGTGAGCAGGGTGGAAAGACCTTGTCTACCATGGGAATATGTTTTTCTACCCTGCAGAGATCCGTTTCCAGAGATCTGCATGGATATAAAAAGATGTGGTTACAAAAGTCATAAGGTCCTTCCCCAGGGGCAGGGGAGGGGGTCGTTCCAATGGAAGATGCCGTCATTGTGGCAGAGGAGGCTCACAAAACCAAGGGTTTCAAGATACCTCCGCAGATAAACCCTTCTGGCACTCCTGAAGGATTACCCGACTGCTCTTCTATGCAGGCAGTCTGAGGGAGGGGCGCTTGTCTCTGCACCCAGTAGCATCAATCTCAAAAGTCATTTGGGTGCAAAAAGTTATATCCAGAGGCCATTTTATTCTCTTTTTGCAAATCTCACCAACCAAATGGAGAAGGCTCCCTGAAGTTAAACCCAGTCAGCGGGAGTTAACAGCTTTAGAAATTCAAAAGCTGCTAGACAAAAGAGTCATCCAAGACCAGAGCAGAGAGGATTCAGAACTTACTCAAGGTTCTTTTTAGTGCCAAAGAAGACGGGGACCCGAGACCCATTCTGGACCTCTGCAGTCTCAATCAGTTTGTAAAGAACTCCAAGTTCTGGATCTTCATGGTTCAGTCCATTCTACCATTTCTATGAAAGGACAATTGGATATGCTGTATTGATCTCCAGGGCACATACTATCACATCAGAATGAACAGATGCTCCTGAAGCTATCTATGTTTTCTTCTGAGGTCTAGTCTCTATCAGTTCAGAGCCCTGCCCTTTTATCTCACCCTGAACCCAGGGTGTTCACCAAGTATATGGCAGTTGTAGCAGCTCACCTGAGGCTGCTCGGAGTCTGAGTGTTTCCATACTTAGATAACTGGATCCTCACCACCCCAACCAGGCATCTCCTCAAAAAATCCAGGAAGTACTTGCTCCAACTATGTCAGTCTTTAGGCATCACAATCAGTTATGCCAAATCTTATCTACAACTAGTCCAAGTCTTGGAAATTTTAGGCGCTTGCCTGGATACCACAAGTCAGCTGGCATTTCTTTCATCAAACAGAGTACAGTGTATAAGACTGCAAGTGAGACAGATTCTTTCACACCCCTCTCCCCCAGCAAGACTGATTATCCAGGCTTTAGGGTCAGTGGTGGCTGCTATAAGTTTGGTCTCAATGGCTCGGTTCTTTATATGGGTTCTTCAATGGAGTCTGGCTGTTCAGTGGTTGATTCTTCAACATCCTTTTTTCTCACCAATAAAACTCAGTTAGGTTTGCAGAAATTGCCTGCTTTGGTGGATAAAATCCAACAAGTTTGTCAGGGATGCCATTTTCTGTTTCCACACCAGTAGCCGCGGTAACCATGGATGCCTCCCAACTGGGGGGGGGGGGGTCATTTCTTGGGATAGCCAGTCCAAGGCATGTGGTCCACAGAAAAGACCAATTTGCATATCAGTGTTCTAGAGATGAGGGTGGGACTGCTGGCATTGCAGGCCTTTTAGGACTTCCTTCCTCTGGGAATGATTGCTGTCCAAACATACAACATGTCTGTGGTATGGTACATCAACAAACTGGGGGGGATCCTGATACTATCCCCTTTGTTGAGAGGCAATGAGAGTGTGGCAATGGGTGATCTCCACCAACTCCTTTCTTTTGGCTATGCACAGTCCAGGCAAATCCAACATAGTTGCAGACAAACTCAGCAGATCTATTCTGATTTCTCATGAGTGGTCTGTTACTCCGTTAGTGGTGGAGTGGATTTTCCTTTGATGGAGTCAACCTTACTGTGATCTGTTTGCCTCTCCCTACAACAATAAGTGCAGCAGGTTGTTTGCCCTGATCCTCCCCAGGGGGAGTCACCAAGAGATGCTCTAGTCCACATTTGGCCCTCCGGTCTCCTTTACGCTTATCCCCCATTCCTCTAATCCCCAGATTTCTACAGAAAGCATTTCAGTTGAAGAGCAGGGTTATCCTTTTTGCCCCCTTTTGGCCTCGTCATGTGTGGTTCCGCATTCTTTGGTCTAATCTTCTATGTCTACCATGGATTCTGGAACCCAGTCCTGACCTGATCTCTCATCCCCCAGGGCTGGCACATGTGGACATTGCAGACCTCAAACTAACCACATGGTTTCTCCAGTTCCACTAGTGGTTAGACAGCCTAGATGTTCCTCCCTAATCAAAGCCACCACCAGGAAGATATACCAGAGTAAATGGAAAAGATTTTCTTATTAGGTTTATATGTTCATAGACTACTACTAGACTAACTGCCCCTGTGGGCCATTTTTAGCCTAGCCAATTACCTCATGTGAGAATCAATTCCTGCACTTTGTGCCTGTAAGGTAAGCACCTTCACCATTATGCTTGCCTCCCACATTGGGTCCTTTTGAGCCCAACAAAAAGAACTGGATCCTTTTACTGCACCTATTCCTGCTGTTCTGGATTTCCTAGCTTCATATTTTTAATGAGCTATTTTTTCCACCATCAAAGTTCAGTTAGCAGCCATCTCCAATTGTCATTTTGGAGATAATGCTTCTCTAGCTTCATCCAAACTATGCAAATGTTTCCTTAAGGGCACTTGTTTGTTTAGACATCCAGATAAAGACCCTAATCCACCCTGGAATCTAACGCTGTTACTGCATGGTTTAACACAGACTGTCTTTGAGCCATTGGCCAAGTCTGATCTCAAGTTTCTTTCTTGGAAAATGGTCATTCTAGTGGCTATTACCTCAGCAAGCCACATTTCTGAACTACACTCTCATCAAAATACCCTTATTTGGTTTTTCATAAAGATAAGGTTATATTATGAACTAATCCTTCTTTTCTTCACAGTAGCCTCAAAGGTGAACATCAAACGGCCATCAGTTTAGCTGTTTTCTTCCCTAACAAAGATGAATACATGCTTCATCTCTTTGATGTACATAGACAGCTCTGTTTTTATCTCCATAGATCAAAAGACTTCAGAAAAACATATCAGTTGTTCATCTACTTTGCCTCCAACAGGTTGGGAAAACCAGTTTCCAAAGTCATCTTAGCAAAGTGGCTAACAGATTGCATTTCATTCATTTACAGTCAATGAGGCCTTTCTTTGCCCAGACGTCCTAAGGCTCATTCCACTAAATTCCTGGCTACTTATTTAGTCCAATGCTCATACCTTTATTGCTCATTGCAAATTGGATTTTATTTCATGAAACAAGGCTGCTTTTGGTTCTGTATTACTTTGAAATATATCCTTCTATGAGGACCACCCAAGGTTCACGTAGATGGGGATTCTGTCTCATCAGTTGAGGAATGAATGAAAATGAAAACATCAGATATAAAATCTATGTATTCATCATAACTATGCATCTGTGTTGTCCATTTTCATTCTTCCTCAACTTTCCATCCTCCTTCCCCTGCCTTTCCATCTGTGAGTGACCTGACTGTGAATATGGAACAACTGTTCCATGTTTGAGCCCCTGTCTTTCCTATTGGATTTCCTTCTGTATTGGCTGTAGCTAGTCTTTCTGCATATGGGGCAGCAAACCCAGTCTGAAGTATTACAGGGTTCTGAGGCATTGTGGGTAAAGGGAGGAGCTTGAGAGTCAGATCCAAAAGTCTAAGTGAATGCAGCCGAGTTGGATCTGAGACCCCATCAGTTCAGGAAAAATGAAAATGGGCAACAAAGATGCATAGTTATGTTGAGTACATAACTTTTATATATTTTTTCCCAGCACCCATATTACTACTCTTTACTGGTATCTTTGCCATGCTGTGCTGCCTTCATTATTGCCCTGGTTGTATTCCTGATAGTGTCTTACTACTGTGACTATGTGCTCGTACCCCATTTCTCCCATGGTGCTTTCATTGCCACTCTTCCTAACAGGTTTGCTAGTGTGCTATACATTCTGTTCGTTTTTAGTTTTGTGCCAATTTAGTATTGTGTTTCTGGCTTCAGTTAGTGTAGTCCAATCTGGTTTAATCTGGTCACAGAATGGAGCTAGCTCTGTTAACATCCATGGCAGCTAACTTTTTTAACCTATTTGATGTCTCTGACAACTACCATATTTCTCCTTGTGTTACTGTGGTTTTATAATATGTGTGCTGCTCATGTTTTGCACAAAGTATAACTGCATTACATTTTCTGTTTTGTCCTAAGTATTGGCCATTGCCTACTGAGCAGACCTTTGGTGACTGATTAGGTACTGGCCAGCACCACTTATACAGTCATGTGGTACATAATTACATATCAGTTTTTACCACCTATTCAGTGGCAAAGTGTTGGGGGGCGCAATCAGCTGATCTCAATCTGTAATACAATACCGGCTTTTAAAACTAACTATTGCATTTGAGGTCAGACATGAGCGCTGTAGCACTCTGTGCATGGTTTAAACTGTTGCAACTACTTGCTACAGCATACAGTTTACTACAGTTTAAAAATAAAAAAAAATATTTTTTTAAACTAAAATCTGAGCAATGTAACACTCTGCACAGGCAGGGTATAAACTCTAGCAACTGTTTGCTACAGTGTATAAGAAGGATTTTTTTTAAACTAAAACATGAGTGCAGCAACGCTCTGTGCAGGTAGGATGTAAACTGTAGCAGCTGTTTGCTACATTTGTAACAAGCAGATTGCTACAATTTAAAAGAATAAGAAATTTTTCCTATTTTTTTTAAAGGAGGATTAGGGGCAGGGCACAGAAACAGGACTTGTATGGCTGGCAGGAGGAAGGGAGGAGGGTGTTTTGTGCATCTGGCCACCTTGTTGGTGTGCCAGTAGAAGGAATGGCAGTTTTTTTCTTTTGCTCTTCAATGGAAGAGCTGTTAGGGTGTGGATCTGTAATAAGCCATTTGGCTTAATACAGTAAATTGTTTTTTTTTTTTTTTTTGCTCTTTATTTGAAGAGCTAAGAGGGTGGGGTGCTGGTTCATGGTACTGGCAAAAGGTGCTGGTTGAGCCAGTTACGCTTATGCTGTTGAGCTACTAAGACATTAGTACACAAATATATGTCGTTACAATAAGAAAATGGATACTTTTGAATTTAGTGTACACAAATAATAAGGTACCTCTGAAAAAGAAGGAAAAAAGTGAAGAATTTTACCTACTTGAAAATGTTAATATATGTACGTATTTATAAAAATGTGGATTGAGGGCTAGGTCCCTCTCTACTCAGTGCTGAGTGATTGAATTAAATGCTTTCAGTCATAAAGGGAAAGGGCATTGCTAACCTTTATCAATAAAGCAAGAGCAGATGTAGCAAATTTGAGGTAGAAATTATTTTTTTCCCTCGAACTGCAGGTACAGTATGAAGACTGTGCCAGTTGAATGGAAAAGCTTTGAAAATGTTTTTCACTTATTGCATTAAGAAACTGGGATCTCTTTAATGAAAGTCAAGTGAAGAGAGTCTTAAACAGACTGAAGCAAATCTGCACAAAGATCAAATGGGGATGTTTTCAGTTTTTGCTATTATGAGTGTATGGAAGTAACTGTCATGTAGGATTTTGAAAGTTAGGGTAGCTTAGGGAAGACAGGGTTGGGCTGGGACAATAAGTCAGTTGCTTTTTGGAGGGTAATAGTGGTGCATGGTTCAAGGGACTAGGGTGACAAATTGCCATACCTTATTAGTTGTTTAAATAGAGTAGGTGTTTTGCCTGGAGTTTAGTGTGGTTATAGGAAGGGCATGTTCTAGTTTGAGTATGAAAACATTTATAGGTTTGTAGATTCTTGGGTACTTACAAGACTGCTGATCTGTGAGGAACTTAAGAAGTCTAACCTTACATTCCCATGGTAGTTTTTAGCTTATATCTTGTGTAAAGATAACCCAATCTATTTGATAGGTAAGATGGTTTGAAACAGAGTAGCAGGCTTTAAGTTGTTTGTTCACTATGTCTGTAATAATTTCTATATGTTATTTAAGCAAAAGACTGGAGTCCATTAGAAGTCTAAGGTGTTTGCATTGCTGTAACTGCTAAACATTGTTCTTATTTAGGTCTAAGATACAGTAAACTGCTTTGATTTAATTTCTGAGGAGTCCCAAAATTGTGGCTACTATTTTGGTTATGCTTACTTTTAGTTTATTGCTTGAGATCTGATGGCATAGTTTGCTAAAGTTAGAGAAATTGTTGTTTTAACTGATATGGAAGGGGCTGTACACTGTAGAATTGTATTAACAATGCACACGGTTAATACTGAAGGAGGTATGGTGTTGGTTAACTCAGCAGAATTAAATTAACAATGCACAGGGTTAATGCAGAGGAAAGTACAGTGTTGGTTAAGTTAGTAGAATTATATTAGCAATGCACAGGGTTAATACCAAGGAAGGTATAGTGTTGGTTAAATATTAGCAATGCACAGGGTTAATACAGAGGAAGGTATAGTGTTGATTAAGTTAGTAGAATTATATTAGCAATGCACAGGGTTAATACCAAGGAAGGTATAGTGTTGGTTAAGTTAGCAGGATTATATTAGCAATGCACAGGGTTAATACCGAGGAAGGTATAGTGTTGGTAAAATATTAGCAATGCACAGGGTTAATACAGAGGAAGGTATAGTGTTGGTAAAGTTAGTAGAATTATATTTGCAATGGACAGGATTAAGACTGAGGGATGGAGGTATGGTGTGGAGATATTAGTATAAATAACTCTCAGTCCTAGTTGTTTGTTCCTCTAATGCTCTATGGGGTAATAGTATAGATATAACTCAGTCCTAGTTGTTTGTTCCCGTAATGCTGTATGTGAGGGGTATTAATGCAAATGCTGTGTGAGATATTAGTACCGATATCACTCAGTCCTAGTTGTTTGCTCCAGCGATGCTTGAGGTATTACTACAGATATCACTCAGTCCTAGTTGTTTGCTCCAGTGATGCTCTGTATGATACTTGCACAGATATCTAAGTCTTAGTTTATTCCTCTAATGCTCTGTGGGGTACTAGCACAGCTATCAGTCAGTCCTAGTCTGTTCCTCTAATGCTGAGTGGGTACTGTCACAGTTTATCAACCAGTTCTGCTTTTTTATTTCTGTAATGCTTTGTGGCATTCTGGCACAGATATCAGTCTTAGTTGTTTGTTCCTCTGACAGTGTGTGTGGTACCAGTCATTACTGGACTTGTTTTACACATAGTTCGCACCCTGCATACATAGATTCAGCTCACTGGGTGCTGATAGCTGTCACCCCCATATGCCATAAGAGTACAATTCTACTGTGCTGCTGTACAAAAAGCATATGTCAGGCAGCTGGCTTTGGAAAACTTGCGTTGGTTACTTTGAAAGCAGCTGTTTTTTCTCAGGAGACTGTAGTCAGCTCCCCTTCTCCACAGGGATGCTTTGTTATTGACACTTGCAGGTCTTGATACAGGCTCATTCAGGGTGAAATAATGCATTAAGAGAAATTAATTAGAAGCAAGTTCTAGGAAGTGTTTGTTTATGTCCATTGTTTAGTTGTTGCGTGACAATTCAGTTTTCTCTCAGGTAAAATGATACATTTAAGAAAAATACCAATTATTGTTGTTTTGCATTGGTTTGCCCTGGCCCTCATGGGGAAGATTGAATTATTCTTCCTTCAGGATTCATGAAACCTCCTACAATTCTGTGCAAATTGTGCATACTCTGTTTAGCTGGGTATTGCTGACCAAGTTATTGGACCTTGCCACATCCTTCCTCATGGTTCTGCTGCATCAGTATTTACCAGGAAGAAGAACACTATTAGCCATTCCTGGAAAGTCAGAGGCTGCTTTGATAGATTTGCTCTGAAAGTGTGCTGTTATCCATTAATGCCACTGCATTATTCAGTGGTTACATTAATAATGAAGTGTCTTATTTGCTGAGATTAAAAGGATAAAGTGCAGACCAGGCTTATCTTATGATGGTGGGGAAAGATTAAGAGGCACACTCTCCCCAGCACAAGGAACTGCTATTAAGCAATAGAATACCACATCACGCACAAATAGCTGGAGATGCTGGCATGTAACATCTACACTGAATCAACCTCCATTTTCTGAACTATAACCATGTTCTGTAATGCTATATTTATTTACATTCCTTAAAGGCATATGCTTAGTCTAACATTCAGAGCTTTTGGTTATCTATCCACAGATCTGAGCACCTATGCATTAATTTGCATGTGGTGTAAACAAATGTGTACATAGGAATGTGCAGTGGTGCATTCATTTACACGCTGTGTTATGGAAAGAATACATAGGCATGTGCACTGTGTTATATCAGTACATAGGAATGTGCAGTGGTGTATTCATTCACATGCTGTATCATGCAGACAGTATGTAGTAATGTGTAGTGGTGTGTTCATTCACTTTATGTGTCATGTAGTCAGTACATAGGAATTTACAGTTGAGCATTCATTCACATGCAGTCAATACATAGAAATGTGCAGTGGTGCATTTGTTCTAATGCTGTATTATGCAGTCAGTACATAGGAGTTTACAGTTGTGCATTCTCTCACATGTTGTGTCAGGGTGTTGGTACATAGGAATTTACAGTGGTATGTTCGCTTACATGCTGTGACAGGGAGTCAGTACATAGGAATTTACAGTGATGTGTTCACTCACATGCTGTGTCAGGGAGTCAGTACATAGGAATTTACAGTGATGTGTTCACTCACATGCTGTGTCAGGGAGTCAGTACATAGGAATGTACAGTGATGTGTTCATTCACTTGCTGTGTCAGGAAGTCAGTACATAGGAATTTACAGTGATGTGCTCACTCACATGCTGTGTCAGGGAGTCAGTACATAGGAATTTATAGTGGTTTGTTCACTCACGTGCTGTGTCAGGGCGTCAGTACATAGGAATTTACGGTGATGCGTTCACTCACATGCTGTGTCAGGGAGTCAGTACATAGGAATTTATGGCGGTGCGTTCTTTCACATGTTGTGTCAGGGAGTCAATACATATGAATTCACAGTGGTACATTTGTTCAAATGCTGTGTCAGGGAGTCAGTACATAGGAATTTACTGTGGTGCATTCATTCACATGCTATGTCAGGGAGTCAGTACATAGGAATTTACAGTAGTGTGTTAGTTCACATGCTGTGTCAAGGAATCAGTACATAGGAATTTAGTAGTTCAGTCATTGACATGCTGTGTCAGGGAGTGACTACATGTGCATGCAATGGTACATTCATTTACATGGTGTGTTATGGAATAAGAACATAGGAATTTATTGTAGTTCAGTTATTCGCATGCTATGTCAAGGAGTTGAGTATGTAGCTCTGTACATTGGTGAAGTCATTAACATATGATGCCAGAGATGGAATACATAAGATTGTACAGCCATTCATTCATTCATCTGGTATGTCAGGCAGTGAGAACATAAGGTTGTACAACCACAGGTTCATTCACATGGGTATGCCAGGAAATGTGAACACAGGGCACTTGTATGGGCCAGGCTTCTAAAGGCTCCAAAGCCATTAGCCTAGTACACACTTATGAACCTATGAACCTATAAGGTTGTGCACCTGTGCAGTTTTTTCTCATGCTGTGTCAAGCACTGTGTTTATAAGTACATGCAGTGTCTGAAAGTGAGCATGCAAGACTGTTAGTGCACACATTATTCCACATGCAATATTGGAATGTTGGAGTGGTTACATAAATGCATGGAGAGAGTTCATATGGTTATGCACCCTATTCATTCACATGTAGTGGAAGGCTTTTTGTTAGGGTAGAACAAAGTCTATGTCATTCATTAATGAAATTATAAAAATTTGAATGTTTTATGGAAGGTTGTTTAATGCAACCCTTATGTCTGTGCTTTTCTCTTGTATTTACCATTGGAACTGAGAAGTGATCTGTGAAGGATCCAAGGACAGAAAACTTACTGAACACTTTCCAGCACAAGCTGTTCTGAGGGCTCTGATTATGGGCTTTGGGTGCTAAGGTCGCCTGAATCTCTCTAAAGGTGAGAAAATATGTCAGGTACTGTACCCCAGCATAGTAGTCTGCCAGTGAAAGATCAGGATTAGATTAATAGAACTTTCTTTGATTTTTGTGGACAAAATATGCAAACAGGAATTAGTTTTAGGGAAGGGAAATGTATAACCAAATACTTTTATTTACTTCCAACAAATGTACCTTGTTGTGAAAGAGGTGGCTGTATAGCTGTACAGCAAATCACATCACATATGATTGCACCGGACATATTAAACTGACAAAGCAAAAAGTTGATTTTAACAAAAAAGAACAAAACAGCATTTTGCTGGGGGATGGCATGCCCAACATCTTTGAATATGCTAACTCTGAGACTGTGCAACCTTTTCCTACGTCCACAGTTCTGAAATCTTGCAAAATATGTGAGTCAATTAAAAATTGACAAGTCCCATTATGTGTAACGATGGTACAATATTCACTGTATAGATTGGTTGGGAATAACACACCAAGAAGTTTTATTGAGTGTACCTCTTCATTTGGAAGCTTACCTACAGAGAGAAGGTAAAACTGTGAGGAGGATCCCGATTATTGTGGATGGCAGAGGAAAGCACTGCTTTTGCCTTAGAAGTATTGAGTTGAAGTCAAAACCATGTTAGCCAAGAGTACACATGGGTGAAGATAACTGGAAGCTAGATTATGGCATCTGAAGTTTTTCTAAGGGAAAAGAAGAAAGGAGAATCATGAAAATATCAGATACATTTTTTAATGTCTGCATGATGCAGTCATGACATTTACAAAGGTAGTAAATGACAAAGGACCAAGAATACGCAAGCAACTTGAGAATGTGTGTAAGTTAGTGCCAACCAGGGTTGCCAGACGTCCCTATTTGGGCGGGACTGTCCCGAGATCAGCAGCCTGATCCCGAGTCCCGCCCTGCCAGTTTAAATCCCGGCCAGCCTCTGCTTTGTTTGTTTTTTTTTTTTTTTTGATTGGCCCGTATACCTGGCATACAGGCCAATCAAAAATCGCTAAACATGGAGCTTCTTCTGTTCTGCATTAAACAGAAGTAGCTCCGTGTTTAGCGATTTTTGATTGGCCCGTATGCCGGTATACGGGCTAATCAAAAATCGCTAAACATGGAGCTACTTCTGTTGAATGCGGAACTGCAATGTTCCGCATTAAACACGAGAAGCTCTGTGTTTAGTGTAGATCTACTGTGCAACCTCTGTGGACTTGTACTATAATATTAGAAATCCGTTCTTTGTATTAGATTTCTTGTGTGTGTATTTTTCATAGCTAGTTAGTTTAGATAGCTATTGCTCAGGGCTAGGCCCATTTAAGTTAGAGGACCTAGTCCTCTGTTTAATCTTATATATATATATATATATATATATATATATATATACATTTTATAGTGTGGTGAGTTTTCCTTCTGAACCTTTGCCCGTTTTTTATTAGAGGGTTTTCTTGTTGTGCATTCTTTCCCCCCTTTCTTGTCAGGGCTAGGCCCATTTAAGTTAGAGGACCTAATCCTCTCTTTGAATTTGTATATCTCTGATTATAGTGTGTTGTCCTTTCCCCCTCACAGTAGTTTTTAGGTCCGTTTCAGTTAGAGGACCTAACCAGCTGTCCTGAAAGTTCTTAGTGGTATTTGTATGTTTTTTCCAATTGGATACTGCATTTGTTACATTCAAATAACTATGTCTAAGGAGCCTAAAGAAAAAGAGCACAAGCCTTCGGGCTTCAAAAAGTGCCAAAAACGTAGTTAGAAAATGTCCATTATGGGCGGACATAGCATATGTGTCTATTGCCTAGGGCCATTCACTTACAAGAAACTTGTACTTTTTGTCACTCCTTTAGCTCTCGAGTATTACAGGAGAGGAAAAACAAGTTAATTTTGAAAGGTCTCCTAAAGCTGTCTTTTGTAGAAGCTTTAGACAGTGCTTCTTCCTTACAATCTACAAAGTCTCCTTCAAGCCAGAAAGAGAAAACTGTTGAGACTATCTCCAGTTCCTTATGAAAAATCTGGACCTCCTGAGAAATTGCTAAAAACTTCTAAGTCTTCCACCTCATTGGCTCCACAGCTTTTGGAGCTGACTGAGGTTATTGTTGTTGACATTCCTACATCGGCCCCAAGAACCTCGGAGCTGAAAAAGGATAGTTCTTCTTGGAGCTGGTGCATGGATATTTCACTGGTCTCCCCTACCCTGAGATCTCCTATATTACAGAGATCTTGCTCACCAACCCTTTCCTCCAGGTCCTCTAGGAGCTTGTCTGATGAGGATGTGGAGAGGGTGGTGCGCAGATTCTTGAAGGTGCCGGCACTGGCAAATTTGCTCTCGGCTCCTACCCAACTGGTTTCACAGCTGTCCAAATCCTTTACATCCACTACTGTTCCTCCTCCAAGCCATACCGGTTTATCGGAGCCAGAATACCAAGTACTGCTTGCTGTAGAACCTTCTGCTCTGGCACCCCATAGGGTCTTGCTGGAACCGATATCTGCTCCGACACTCTCGGTGCCATCCGCAGTGTCTGGGAGCCAAAGTTCACCGGTCGGCCCGAGGGGGATTCTTGGACCCGAGCCTCTACGATTCCGAGTCTACCTCTCGGTGCGTCAGCTCAGCTGAGCTCGGCTCCGACATCGGCCTTGGAACTGATCTCTATGGAACTGGGGATTTCCTCTGTTTCTTTGGGACCAGCGGTTTCCTCAGAGCCAGGGAAGTCGACCTTCGAGCTGATGAGGAGTGTGCTGGCCAAATCCACAGCTCTATGCAAGGAGACTGGTGTTCTTCTCCCTAAAGCACCGGTTTCTGTCTTGGCACCACCTTTTCCACAGGACAGCAGAGATCCGCAGCCTCAGGAGCACCCTCTGGGTGATCCCCATTCTTCCGAGGCCTCCCCAGAATCCCTTCTGAAGAGCCCTCTTGGAAGAAAACATGCAAGAGGAAGCATGTAGACTCCCTTGATGAGTCTGTCCCCTCAGACACTGACCTCAAGGAGTCAGAAGGGTCCCCATGGTCATCCTCTGAAGATATCTCCTTTGCAGATATCCTTGAGATCCTAAAACAGAGAGGCAGCTGGACTACCATCACCCCTTCTGATGAAGAGTCAGTGTACCTGAAGGCTTTCGATTCTCATCCTTCAGCCTCTTGGGTGTCTCTGCCTTTCAATGAGCTTATGGACCTGGTCAGTCGAAAGGCGTGGGAATCACTTGACATGATGGAACCAACTCCTAGGAGGCCAAACAAATTCTTGTCAGCCCCCAAGGAAAAATAATTTTTGACCAAAAGCTTACCTGTAGATGCTATGGTGGTGGCAGCAGCCACCAAGAAAGAGCTTGCAGAGACATCCTCATCTGTCCATCCGCTGAACAAAGAGTCTCGAATGATGGACAGATACGGGAAGCATGTCTTTTCGCCAGCAGCATTTACCCTCAGATTGCTGAACTACCTTACACATTTTACAAGGCTACAGAGAGATCTCCTGAGGAAGGTAGGAGATACTCTACAACGTACCTTAACTGCGGGGGTACCAGAAAAGGTTACCACCCAGTTATCCACCTTAAACTCGTTTGTGAACTCCTCCATGAGACTGATATCATATGCAGCAGTTGGAGTGAGTAGGGCAGTGGGTTCAGGAGTTTCCTTTAGGAGACACTCTTGGATGTGCTTGTGTAACTTTGTGGAACCCTTTAAGTCTACCTTCACCAATGCCCCCTTTGATGATTCCTCACTCTTTGGACCTAAAGTTAAAGATACACTCACCAGATGCGAGCAGAAAGGGAAAACTCTCTCTGCCGCTGGAGTACATTTTTCCGTCCCTTCAAGACACTACCCTAAAGAGCAGAAGGGCTGTAAGATGTGGTTCAAAAAGTCCCAGAAAGCTTTCCAAGATGCTTGTGGTGATTCCTTCCCCAGGGGCAGAGGGGGAGGAAACAATGGTAGGCATAATTGTATAGGCAGAGGGGGTCCACAAAACCAGGGTGACCGTGATTCCGTGATTCCTTTTGCAGATGTCCCTATCAGCACTACTGAAAGGAGGCCCAACTGTGCTATTGTGGAGGCAGTCGGGGGGCATTTATCTTTGTACCCAGAAACCTGGCATAACATCACAAAAGACAAGTGGGAACAAAGCATAATATCCAGAGGATACTCCATTCCCTTTTCCTACCCTCTACCTCGAATCAAAACAATCCCAGATGTTCCACCCAATCCAAGGGATCAAGCAACCATAGAAATCCAAAAGTTGCTAGACAAAAGAGTCATCCAAACAGTCTCCGCAGACCAAATAGAATTCGGAACTTACTCGAGATTCTTTTTAGTACCAAAAAGAACAGGGGACTGGAGACCCATATTGGATCTCAGCAAACTAAACGAATCAGTCAAGAAGTTCAAGTTCCGAATGGTGACACTGCAGTCGATGCTTCCCTTCTTAGGGAAAGACAACTGGATGTGCTCGATAGACCTCCAAGATGCATACTACCACATAAAAATGGACAGAACATCAAGGAGTCACTTACACTTCCGACTGGGTGCCAGCCATTATCAGTTTCGCGCTCTGCCCTTTGGTCTCACTACAGCCCCCTGGGTGTTCACCAAATACATGGCAGTAGTAACAGCTCACTTGAGAAGTCTTGGATTTCGCTTGTTTCCGTATCTGGACAACTGGCTCCTAACTGCCATCACCAAGCATCTACTTTAGCAGTCCAGGGATATGACCCTGCATATTTGTGCTCAGCTAGGCATTACAGTCAATTTGCAAAAATCTGCCTTGTTGCCCTGTCAACATATTACTTTCATAGGTGCAAAAATAGACACCATTTTGATGATCGCTCGTCTTCCCTCTGACAGAATTGCTGCTCTCAAACAACACATTTTGTATATTCTTCCCAAACACAAAGTCAAGGCAAAGATAGTTCTCGAACTCCTGGGAACAATGACTTCAACCATAACTCTCATCCCCCTAGCAAGGATGCATATGAGGATTCTGCAATGGCTACTCTTTTCCCAATGGTACAAGAACTCCCTCTGTCTCATCTGATCAGGATAACAAAATCATGGAAGAGAGATCTTTGTTGCTGGATTCAAACCAACCATGTAACCATCGGAAAGCCATTCATTCCACATCAACCTGTTGCCACTGTGACCACGGACACTTCTCAGGTAGAGTGGGGGGGGGGGCATTATCTGGGAAAGACAGTCCAGGGCATATGGCAAGAACATGAGGCTTGCTTGCATATAAATGTTCTAAAAATGAGAGCAGTACTTTTGGCATTGCAAGAACTCCAACACTCTCTTCCTCTAGGGATGATTGCAATCCGGTCAGACAATTTGTCGGTGGTATGGTATATAAACAAACAGGGAGGAACCAGATCATACTCACTTTGTCGAGAGGCTCTGAGGGTTTGGCAGTGGGCAATCTCTTCCCAGCGCTTTCTAGTAGCAACACATATCCCGGGGAAGTTCAATGTGATAGCCGACAAGCTCAGCAGGGCAATATTAATGCCTCACGAGTGGTCTCTAAATCAGAGCATAGCGGAAGAGGTCTTCCGGAAATGGGGCCAGCCATGCTGCGATCTCTTTGTCACTCTTATGAATGCCAAATACAGCAGCTACTTTGCCCTAATCCCCCCTATGGGGGAGACACCGAGAGACGTACTTGTTCACAATTGGCCCTCGGGACTTCTTTATGCGTTTCCCCCTTTTCCCCTCATACCCAAAGTCCTTCAGAAAGCAAAATCCTTGGGAAGCAAGCTGATTCTCATTGCTCCATATTGGCCTCATCAGATTTGGTTCCCCTTTCTCTGGCCTCATCTACCAGAGGATCTGTGGGTGCTGGACCCAGTTCCAGACCTTCTGACACATATGTCAGGAACACTTCATCCTTCTCTCCACACCCTCAACTTGACAGCATGGCTGCTTCACTTCCAACCTTAGTCAGGCTTCAAGATTTCACTCCAGCAGTAAAAATACATTTTGATATCCTCTTATAAGGTTTCTACCAGAAAACTATATGCTAGTAAATGGAAAAGGTTTTCTTACTGGGCGCAGACCAGAAACGTAGACCCCTTCATTGCCCTAATTTCTTCACTTTTTGGAGTTTCTTTCTGACCTATTCCAACAAGACTTGGCTGCAGCAACAATTAAAGTCCAGCTAAGTCCAGCTAGCAGCTATCTCCAATTTCCACTTAGGAAAGTATACACCTAACTTGATGGCACATAGACTGTGTAAATCCTTTTTGAAAGGCACTTTCTTATTGAGACCTCCAATGAAAGAACCAGTCCCTCCTTGGGATTTAAACTTTGTACTCTCACATTTAGCCTCACCACCATTTGAACCTTCTTCCACATGTGATCTAAAATTCCTTTCTTGGAAAACGATTTTCCTGGTGGCTGTAACATCAGCTAGAAGAGTTTCAGAGCTACAAGTGCTTTCAATAAAACCGCCCTACCTAATTTGCCATAAAGACAGGGTATCGCTTCGGACTAATCCATGCTTTGTCCCTAAAGTTTACTTTCAATTTAATATAAACCATCAGTCTATTGAGCTACCAGTCTTCTTTCCTAACCTTACCAACAAGGCAGAATATAAGCTTCACCAACTAGATGTGCATAGACAGCTTAGGTTCTATCTCCACAGAACTAAAGATTTCAGAAAGTCAGACCAATTGTTCATATCCTTTTCTGAGGCAAAAAAGGGTGTACCAGTCTCTAAAATCACATTATCTAATTGGCTTTCCAATTGCATAAGTTTTACATACTCCTCCAATAACAAGAAACTACCTTTTAAAGTTAGGGGTCACTCAGCCAGATCAGTAGCAACATCCACTGCCTTTCAAGCCAAAATACCAATGGACAGTATTTGTGCAGCTGCGACTTGGGCAACTCCACATACTTTTATCACTCATTACAAGGTTGATTTAGCCTCCAGGGACAGGGTGTCTTTTGGTTCCACAGTGCTCAAAAGTGTATTCCTGTGAGCCACCCAAGAAAAAGATGCTAGGGACGCTGTCCCACATAGTAAGAATGAAGGCAAGATAGGACAACATAACATAAAGAAGTTATGTACTCACCATAACATTCCATGTTTGTTGTCCATCACGCCCTTCTTTCTTACGAACCCACCCACCTACCCCCATCCAGATAATCCTAGAGGACTTGGTGGAAAGTTTTCTTTCCTTTATATTGGAGACCTTTGACTCTTGTTTCTCCTTCAGCTGAGGATGCATACATAATTAATTTTTGTTATTGTCAGCAACAAACAAGATCTGAGGAGTCATACCACTGCATGATGGGATACTTACCTTGCCATGAGCCAGCTTAGAGACTTCGAGCTTCTGTAATTGCCCGGGTCAGAGCTGACGGTCGGCTCCGAACCCACATAGTAAGAATGAAGGGCGAGATGGACAACAAACATGGAATGTTATGGTAAGTACATAACTTCTTTTTATTTTCTGTCAGTTGTCACTGTTTACTTGGCAGACTGTGCCTATCATATCATGTACTTCATGATGAATTAGCACAGCTTTGGTACAATATTGAGTTGCTGCAGTCAGGGTGAAATTCTCATGGGGCAAATTATTCCTTTCAAGTAGCAAAATGCAGATCAAGATTTATCATCCGAAGTATTGCGAGATCGTGAACAGACTCCCATTGTAAGAAAATATAACTAAGTCGAATCATTCAAGAAGTTATTAGATACCTAGTTTAGTCTGAATATCTACTCTATCACCTTGGAGCCTGTGATGTGATTGTTCTTGACCTTTATGCAGCTTGCCAGAAATTATGAAAGTATGGTCTGCATGCTCATACAGTACATAAAGCAAAGCCTCAGAAGCAGAATGCACTGTGCAGTAATACAGGGATACAAAACACAATCTGCACTTTGCTGGGTAAGTCTGACAAATGCATCTATATTACACGATCGAACGTTTAGGTTAGCGCATACCTAAACGTCGAACTGGTAATATCGAAAAATTAAACAGCGAACGGCCGATTTAATGTAGGAAATGAATTCCCTTGGCCGCAAAAAAAAAAAAAAAAAAAAAATTTAACCAAAATGAAGTGGGGGGCTTCACCCCCACACCCCCAGATGTGGGGAACTTTGCCCCCCCAACTAAATATACCAACTCTGAGATTGCTCTACAGTGGGGAAAGGGGCAAAATCCGCATAACGGCCAAGGGAGTTCTTTGCGTGCATTAAATCGGCCGTTCACAGATTTTTGCTTTCGCTATTACCAGATCGACGTTTAGGTATTCGCTAACCTAAACGTTCGATCAGGTAACAGGAACCCTGACAAATGTATGTTTTACACAATATTTTCTTCTGAAAAACTGTCAGAATTTCTTAAACATATGGAAAATGACTTTGGAGTTGCAGTTCTTGACAAATATGCTTTTGACTGGATGGCCAGATGAACAAAATATATAAAGTTAATTTATGGACTCGTCAGTTATACTTTTTTTTTTCAATAATCATCTTTATTGAATTATCACGTATGACATAGGCAATCTTACATTTATATAAATGGAAAATACCTATGTAAACACTTCCAGGCCAAGATCTTAAATCTCCTAGACTTTGTTGCATTTTTGGGAGATATACATATATCTCCCCATTGTCTCTTTGTGAATTGCTTATCCAGTCTCTCTTCCCAATCCTTTCTAATGACCTCTGATTGAGTCTTATAATTATAGGATCATAGGTTCATCGTACCCTGGCTTTCGCCACCCAAGAAAATTATTTTCCTGTGCCCCTGTCGAACAGAGCCACAGAAGTGATCCCCGGGGTGAATTTCCTATTTCCCATCCAATCATCAAGATTTTTCTTGAAGAGTGCTAATGAGGAGCTTTGTTTGATATAGATAAGTAGTTTGTTCCAGAGTATGGGAAGTCTCTGGGACAGGAATCTATCCCTCCAGCATGTTCTGTTTATTGTGGTGACAAGGTTTAGGTCCCTAGAGCATGTAGCTTGGAGGGATTGGGATTTCTTTAAGTGGAGCATGTCCAGCAGCTCTGGGTGTGACATAGCTTTGTATGTTAGGCTGAGATTGCCTTTGAGCAGGCGATATGCAACGGAGTAAAGCTGGAGTTTTTTGAGATGGTCTGCATAGGGCATCTGTTTGAGGCCGGTAATCCTCTTTGTGAGGTATTTCTGCGGCCTTTCCAGTTGTTGTAGATGTCTTGTGAGGTACATACCAAAAGGGGCATTGTACTCTATAATGGGTCTAATGAGTGACGAGTAGAGGGGAAAAATGACCTCTTTTTTCCTGAATGAGAAACCTTTTGTGATGAGGTGCGCCATGTAGAAGGATTTCCTGACTACTGTAGTGATGTGATTATCAAAGGAGAGAATACTGTCTACCTGTGTCCCAAGGCCTCTTATCACACTTTCGGTTTTAAGTAGACTATCACCTGTGTGGTAGTTCATGGCTACAGAGTTTTTACCAAAGGGGATGACAATGCACTTTTTGGCATTGAGCTTGAGGCCATGGCTTTGACACCAGGCATCTGTCTCAGTGAGGCCCTGTTGTAGGATATCCACATCGTTAGGAGTTTCAATTATGGCTCCTAGTTTGCAGTTATCTGTGAACTTCATTAGCCAAAGACCTTCTATGTTAGCCTGTACTTCAGAGAAGTAGATACCAAACAGGAGAGGACCCAGGACTGAACCCTGTGGTACTCCACTTGTCACTGGTCTGAAGTCGGATTTGGAGTCTGCTACTTTCACAGTGTGGGTTCTGTCAGTGAGCCAGTTGGTAACCCATCTTGTGACATAGGGATTTATCCCTAGTTTAATGAGTTTATCTATAATTCCAGAGTGGAGGATGGTGTCAAAAGCCATGGTGAGATCTAGATAGGCTGTGTGAACCACCTTACCCTCATCTATGGCTTTGGTGACTGCTTCAAAAAAGTCCATCAAGTTAAGGAGACATGATCTGCCTTTTACAAACCTGAATTGGGTGGGTTCCAGAGTTTGGCGATTACCAATGTCTTTGTTTATAAGTTCCATGATGATATGTTCCATGGCCTTGCAGACCAGGCTTGTCAGGCTAATGGGGCAGTAGTTCCCGGGGTCCGTGGTGGCTCCGCCTTTGTGGAGGGGATAACTGTCGCTGTGCACCATTCAGTGGGCACAAAGCCTGAGGTGAGGCTATGCTTGAACATGGTACTTAGGTGGGGTGCCAGTTCGTTCTGTAGTTCGTGTAGAACGCAGCCTGGGATGTTGTTATGTCCAATGGATGCTGTGTTCTTGGCTTTGGAGAGTGTGGTTTTTACCTGTGCAGCCATGATTACAGGAACATTGCATTCTTCCAGTATAGAGATGGGCCCTTTAGGGGGTGAGAGGGGGGTAAAGTTAGCACTGAACCTATCTGCCAGAATGTTGGCAATATCAGTTGGTTCTGTATATTTAGTGCCATTGTGCTGTAACTTAGAGCAGATCTGAGTGTTGCCATTGAGATTCTTGACATAGCTGTAGAATGCTTTGTGGCTGTCTTTAGAATCAATGGCGATTTTGTTTTCTTAACTAGCTTTAGAGGATTTTATGAGGGATCTCAGCTTCTTACTGAGGCTGACCAGGGAGTTCCTCCAATCATGGGATTTTACTCTTTTTTGCAACAGTTTCTTTCTTCTGTTGTAGAGTTTGATTATGGCAGGGGACCACCAGATTGGCTTCCTTTTTTGGAGGATAGCATCTTGGTTCTGTTAGGGATAGCATGATCCATGTACTCATGTAAGTGCTTATAAAGTGCATTTGTGTAGGATTCAGCAGTCGTACATCTACTGTCCGTCTGCATGGGTGTTGTGAAGTTTGCCACTTCTATCTTAAGAAGCATGAAGTTGGCTTTGGAGAAATTTTTTACAGTGGATTCCCTAATGGGAGGGGGGTGGGGGCGGGATGTGGATGTCTAGGGTGATTAGCTTGTGGTTGGATCTGACCAACGAGGAATTGACCTCTGGTGTGCAACACCAGTCGCCCATGTTGGTAATGACCAGGACTAGGATATTGCTGCCCCTGGTGGTGGTATGGATAAGTTGATCCAAGGCATTGGAATTTATGAATTCCAGAAAACGTTGAGCAAAAGAGTTGGTACATGAGTAGTTTTCCCAGTTAATGGTGGGGTAGTTGAAATCACCCATTATTAGGGTGTTGGGTTGTACCCTAATATTTTCCAGTGTATCAAGAAATGAGGAGTGGGAATCCTGGGGCACGGTGGGGGATCTGTAGGAAGCTACAATTTGGATTGAAGTCTTGCCCAAAGTTAGTTGCACTTGGATAATCTTGGATGCATTATGCTGAGCAACTAGCCTGGAGGTGTGGATATCCTTAATGAATATGGACACGCCTCCGCCTTTAGTGTTTCGTTCCAGGTTAGGTGACCAAAAGGTGTGGTATGAATTATAGTCTGGTAATTCAGGGGTGCTGTCTGGAGCCTTGAACCAGGTCTCTGTCACTGCACAAATGTCAATGTTCTCCATTTTAAGGAGTGCCTCGAGTGAGTGCATTTTGAAGTTTAGACTTCTAGCATTGAGTAGCATTACCCACAAGTTTTGCTTGCTTATACCTGTTATGGTGGTGAATTTGTCATTTGAACCTTGCCTAAAAAAGGCACTATAGGGGTGGCAAGAGCCTTAGCCAGAATCCGGAATTCCAAGGGCGACAGGTGCAGGCCATCTCTGGCAAAGCATTGTGGTCTGTCGATCATGTCATTCCAGGCAGACAGTTACTGGATCCCCTTAAAATGACACCAGAAGCTTAGCCAATTGTTGAAGTCAATAATTTTGTCCTTGTACTGTGGTATCATTCTGGGTGATGGCAGGATGCTACTCAGGGCTAGGGTCATACCCGCCTGGGCTATAAGATCAGAGAGCTTCCCCATGTCTTTCTTCATGTAGTCCAGGGAGGTACGTCTCAGGTCATTCTCACCAACATGGACAATGACAGAGTCATATTTTTACTTGTTGTGGAGTGAACTGAGTGCGTGCGTTATGTGATGGATCCTGGCACCCGACAGGCAGCTGACAGTAACATTCTCCTTGTTTAGCCTGGTGAGTGGAACATCAGTGTGCCTGACTAGAGAGTCACCTATGACTAGAGTGTTGGGTATGTTGTTATGCCTTATGGGCTGTGGTTGAGTGGCACACTGAGTTTGTGGGCTATGTGTCATTTGGGTTGTGTTGGGGAGTGGAAGTTGCTTGCATTTCTGCTTTGGAGGTCTGTTGCTTGGGCAGATTTTTATTGAGAGCCTCTGCGAATGTTGGTCTGTGTTTTGTGTTTCTATGTGTGTGCTTTGGTGGTGTAGGTTTTGAGGGGCTATGTGATGAGTGTGGTGTGGTGCAAGTGTTTACCTTCTCCTCTTGACTGTTGTCAGAGAAATATATATTAATATATATGTTTAGTGCTTATTAGAAGCTAAAAGAGTTAACACATTTCATTCTATTTTATGTACAGCTTAATTCTGTATGAAATTATAAGATGATTTTTCAAACTACAGTATGCTTTCTGAAACTGCAAGATGCACCCTGACCTAGTACTTGCTAGCACAGCAAAATTCATGTTTATGCCTTTTGGAAATGTACTGAGAAGCAGGTGATTATCTGCTAGGTCAGGAAAATGAATGAATAGTGTATGAATAGAACAATACTGTTTTCTATAATATGATTGAATATGAACAATCAGCTCTGTTCGTGTTATGAGAACATGCACAGCTGCGGAAAAGAAGAGATACATGAAACAAAAGACTGCTTGAAGAATCTGTACTTGCTTTGTGCTCCAATTAGCTATAGTACCTTGAATGGTAACATAACATAGTGGAAAGCTGTATCTAACCGGTGGTCACCAAAGCCACATTGTTTTTCTTAGGACGTTTTTCATAAAATTGATAATGCAAGCAGAAGCAGAAAATCATGGACAAACAGCTGCTATGAAGTAATGATGTTAAAACTTGTGATCTGTTACGTCAGCTTGGTAGGCAATGTCTAGTTAGAAAATGTATAAAGATGTATAAAGATGACCTTACTTCCTGATTTTAGTTAGATAAACTCTGTATTAGCACGTTTTTGTCTCCTTGCTGCAAGATTAAAGTGTCTTAACCTGAACCTGCCATATATTGATCTTTTTGAAGTTTATTTTTCCTTTGACAGATTGGTCCTTCGGACCGGAAACTCTCGCTCTAGCTCAGGTCAGATAGGCCCGGTGGCATGAAACCGTACGGGGAAGAGGCCACATCGGTTCTTCTGCTCTGAAAGACCTCCGACTGAATTGTCATTCAAAAGAGGCCAGCCACTGTATCTGATCTGCGATTGGAGGACGAGCCAACGGTTCCATCAGTGAGATAGTCAATCACAGAGGCTCAGGTAAGGAGGAATTTACCTTTTCTCTGTTTCAGATCAGGAACTTGTTACAGTATTTGTTTTTGTCAGGGAGATTTTGTATAAACCAGGGACAAAAAAGATTGCTGTCCTGTCATAGATCAGGGAAACAGGATAGGTAGACAGTTATTCTAGATAAACTGTGAAAAAAGAAAATCGTGATACCACGTGATAAGAAGGGTTACGTAACAATTTCTAACTAAGTTAAGACAACATGGGAAATAAGTGCACAAAAAGATCCCGAGATCCGCCATTAACCGAAGACGTGAAATATATGCAATTACAATGTGCCGATAATGTTAGGTACTATACAAAATGGGTTAATAAATACAAATTTGATGGCAAATTAGACAAACCTTCACTTATCAAGCTTGTCAAACAACTTAAAACACACGCAAAAGGTCAGGTGAAAAAGCAACGCCAAATGGGAGTTCCTCAGGCACACAGGTGGCTTGAGGAAGCAAACCGCAGGGAACAAAAAAATTAAAAATTCAAAAAGTGTGGGAACAAATTTTCAACATTATATTAGCTTAATGTACCGAATTCAGCTCAACCCCAGGACATGCATACTTAATTTGAAAGTTGGTAATAACAATCCATTCTAAAGATATTAGATCTTTTGACTCTCGTTATTAGATGTTACTTTCTTTTTTTGTCATTGATTTTGTTTAACGGATGGAAGCATTTATGTAAATAGTGTACATAGTTTGCAGTATGGGTGTTAGTAGCTTAATTTGGGTATTATTTGTATTTTCTTGCTGTTTTTCTTTATTGTATTTATTATTGAAAAAAAAAATTTAAAAGCAATGTTTTTAGACAAAGAAGACAATAACCTAGTAATAGCACTGGCCCCTCCACCCCCTCTGCTTCCCTTACCAGAATATGAAGCGAGTGGACAAGCTGATCCACCTCCGCTATACCCAACTGTCCCTGCGAAATCAAAACCGTTTGTCAGAGATCCTGTCGAAACTAGGTCTCGAACACGTAACTTAAGAGGGGATATTGAATTATATGAAATAAATAAAAATTCACGAGCTATGAGTGAAGAAGAGATATGTCCACTCATAGAAGTACCAAATCCACAGGCAGGACAGGACCCAACTCTTCTAGTGTATAGACCATGGACACCAGAAGACATCTGGAAAGCCACAGAGGGAATTCCCCATCTGAAAGTTAATTTTAGAAAATTCCTAGAAGACTTACAGGCATGAGGTTAAGTTACCATTTAAGTGGAGAAGAAGTAGGGAAAGTAGTCAGACAAATCGTAGGTCCAGATTGGCACATGATCAGTGGCAACTGGAATCCCCATGATGCAGAACATAAGCCACTCCCACATAGCAATGCAGAACTGGATAACAGAGTGAAAGGTCTGACAGACCGAATCTCTGAGAAATGGAAGCCTAGGGCTGACTGGACTTGCATTAATCAATGCATCCAACAGGAAGGTGAAACTGTTGATAGATATTATGCTAGATTATTAGAGTGTTTTAATAACTATTGTGGAATGCAGGTACCTGAAGACCAAACACATGATTCCCCATATGAGCAGCAACTAAAGAATGCATTTTTGAAGGTTAGTATTTCACCCATAAGTAGTTTCATTACAAAGCACATGGTAGATCACCGTACAAGTAGATTGCAGTCATTACTTGAATATGTGAGACATGCCGAAAGGCATTTTAATAGCAAAAAGAAAAAGAAAACTCAAGTATTTGCAGTGGAAGATGGAGCGGAAGTCTTTGTAGTACAGTCCAGAAAGAAGGGTAAGAAAAATGCCCAGGGAAACAAACAATCTGATAAGCGATCAGAGGAGTTTGAAGAGAGAAAGAAGAGGGGTGAATGTTTTAAATGCGGGAAAAAGGGACATTTGGCAAGGGATTGCAGGCAAAACAAAAAGGTAGCCACGGAAGATAAGGAGGGTGAGGACTGACTATTTGATAGTCAAGAATCACTAGAAGGGAATAACCAAGAAAAGACAAATGCAAATGTGATAGAAGGAGTAGAGAATGTGATAGAAGAAATAGAGGAAGTACAAGAAATCACCGATGGTGAAGAAAATGACATTTTAGACTTGGCATTATTGAGCCTAGAGCTCTGTTTAGCAGACACAAAACCGGAAGTTACACTTCTGGTAGAGGGGAGGGAAGTTAAATTCCTGTGTGACTCAGGGGCTTCACGGACCCTGATACATCCTTCCAAACTACCAGAAAATTCAGAATCACTCGATTATATATTAGTAAAAGCAGCTAATGGACAGCTGTATCGGGAGCCACTCTCCTGTAGCATAGCAATAACTGACCCTGTTTCAGGGATGACCCAAAAGAGCAAAATTGTTGTTTCTGCAAAATGCCCAGTAAATCTTTTGGGCAGAGACCTTATGCAGATATTTGGCATAGCAGTAGTTCCAACTATGCAGGGTATGGAAGCACAGTGACAAATGGATACTTTTGTGGTGCAACCGGAGGGTGAAACATTTTATTGGTACAGCCAGGACTTAGTTACGACTGGTCCAGGGGCAGTAACCGAAGAACTGATGAACGTAGCCATCAGTAAATCCCCCTCCCTTGACACTGATAAACAGCATTTGTTGCATTGTACTCTATATTACTGTAGCATACCAGGACCTGATAAAGAATATGAGCAAGAACTGTTTAGAAACCATGCTAACAGATTAGTATTGCGTAATCTGTACTGGGACACAGAAGGAAACAGTATAGTTAGCTGTTCATTGCCCCAGGAATTCGTAGCACTTTATAAATCTAATCAATTACCACATGTTAGTTTAACTAAAGACAAGAATGTGAAGTGGGCAGACCTAGGAGAAAAAGTCACAAGGTGGGAAAAACAGACAGAATTGGAACTGTCAGAACAGGGAGTACAAAAGTAGAAGTTGAATTGGATAACACAGACACACCCAGCTGTACACTTGCAGGCAAGTGAGGACAGCTGAGTAGCACTCTTACTGGAAGAAGAAGAAAAAGCCTTACGAGGCATACCAGAGACTCTCTGGTCAACAGGGAAATCAGATGTAGGACTTATTCATACAGCAGGACCAGTTACTATCACGCCAAAGTCAGCATTTAGACCTCAAAAGAGACAGTATCCCTTAAGAAAGGATGCAGAAGTAGGAATTAAACCTATAATAGCAGCCTTACTTAAGGAAGGAGTATTGATAGAATCTCCCGATTCGCCATGTAATACACACTTATTTCCTGGAGAATGGCGTATGGTCCAAGATTTACAAGCTGTAAATGACACAGTTATACCTAGAGCACCTACGGTGCCAGATCCACACACCTTATTAAATGATTTGAAACCTCAACAGAAGTATTTTTCTGTGGTAGATATTAGCAATGCATTTTTCTCGATATCGATACACCCTGACAGCCAACATTGGTTTGCATTCACATTTCAGGGGAAAAGGTATACATACACACGACTACCACAGGGATATTGTGAGAGCCCAACAATATCCGCACAGGAAATGGCAAGTAACTTGGCGGGATTTATCCCACCAAAAGGCAGCCAGATTTTACTTTATGTAGATGACATTCTGCTGGCAGCCCCCACCCAGCAAGAATGCAGAGAAGATACCTAGCATTATTACAATTCCTAGCCACTCAAGGACACAAAGTAAACAAAAACAAACTGCAGCTTTGGAAAAAACAGGTTAAATACCTGTGATATGTAATATCCAATGAAGGCAGAATATTAGATAAAGACAGATAAACAGCAATATTACAAGCACCCAAACCGACTACCAAGAAGGAAATGATGTCCTTCCTAGGTATGACTAATTTTTGTTGGAGTTGGATTCCAAACTATGCCTTGGAGTCTGCTCCACTGACCAACTTAATATACAAGAAGCCTATGGCAGCACAAGATTCATTACAATGGACACCAGAAGCAGAATCAGCTTTCTGCAAATTGAAACAACTGATAGCATCCTCATTAGTTTTAGGATTACCGAACTATCATGAACGATTTTTCCAAACTGTAGATTGTAAGCAAGGCTATATGACATCAGTGTTAACACAGCAACATGGGGACAAACAACGCCCCATAGCTTACTATTCATCACAACTAGACCCAGTGGCGCGATCCTTGCCCCACTGTGTACAAGCAGTAGTCACAGCCGCAGTGGCAGTACAGGCTTCAGCCTCAGTAGTGTTATTCCACCCACTCACATTGAGAGTGCCTCATGCAGTCGCGATTATTTTACTGCAAGAAAAAGTGGCATATCTTTCTCCTGCTAGGCATCTTTCCTGTATGACTATACTGTTGAGCCAACCTCATATGACAATTGAACGATGCACAACTTTGAATCCGTCAACCTTGCTCCCAACCCCTGCGGATGGCAAACCACACTGCTGCCTGCAGGAGATTGAGCAAAAGACACTGCCTAGAAAAGATCTCACGGATGTTCCCTTGGATGATGCCGAGGTGACATACTATGTGGACGGCTCATGCAAAAAGGGTCCTACAGGACAGAATCTAGTAGGGTATGCAGTAGTTTCTGATACAGAGCTTTTAGAAGCAAAGTCTTTACCACACAACTTATCTGCACAAGCAGCAGAATTGATTGCTTTAGCAAGGGCATGTACCTTAGCAAAGGGTAAATGTGTGAACATTTTTACTGACAGCCAGTATGCCTTTTCTACTGTACATGTTTTTGCACAGCAGTGGAAAAATAGAGTAATGATAACATCTACTGGTAAACTGATTAATCATGCGCAATTTATTTTAGATTTGTTAGAATCTATTCAGTTACCTCAAAAAGTAGCTATTTGTAAATGCGTAACTCATACCAAACAGCAGGACAGGATTTCAAAAGGTAATGCGAGAGCTGATACAGCTGCAAAGCAGGCAGCTTCGGCTTCAGAAGTATTTCTTTTGAGTGAGGAATTACAACCTTCTGAGATTTTAGATTTAGAAATGTTAAAAACAATGCAGACACTACAAATGTAGAAAAACAAAAATGGATAAAACGAGGAGCAATTCTTGAAAAAGGGCTGTACATCTCCAAAGAAAGAAAACCAATTTTGCTGTCTAACTTGTTTGGATATGCAGCTTTGTTGAGCCATGGGCAGTGCCATATCTCAACAGGGGGGATGGTACAGTTAGTGAATCGAGTGTTTACAACGTATGGATTTACAAACTACACAAAAAATTTTTGTGAAGCATGCCATGTTTGTAACAGGCATCATGCACAGGGGGCACTGAAGCCTAAGTAAGGGAGTTTCCCTGCACCACCGTACCCATTCCATACTATCTGTATGGATTTCATAGAACTAAACAAATGCGAAAATAAAAAGTACTGTCTTGTCATTATAGATATGTTTTCCAAATGGGTGGAAGCTTTTCTGACCAAAAATCCAGATGCAGCTACTGTTGCAAAAGTCCTCGTTAAAGAAATTATTCCTAGATTTGGCATACCGGAAAAGATCTATAGTGACAATGGCACACACTTTGTAAATCAAACCATACAACAATTGAGCCGTTATTTCGGGATTTCCTTGAAAAACCATTGTGCATACCACCCCCAATCTGCAGGATTAGTAGAGAGGCATAATGTAGTTCTGAAAAATAAGCTTAGGAAATTAATTAGTGAGACACAGAAGAACTGGGTGCACTGTCTGCCTCTGGCACTGTTGAGCATGAGAACTGTTCCAAATGCAAAGGGGTTAACTTCTTTTGAAACACTGTTTCGGAGGGCATATTATATACCTCAGTGGAAACCTCTCATGCCTGCAGACCAGGAGGCTGACAGTTCACTTGCAGAGTATATAAGGAGACTTCTGAATAACAAACAACTTCAGCAGTTAAATTCTGTTTCAGATAAAGAACAGACCAGACCATCAGAAGCAGTAGTACAACCAGGATCGTGGATCTGGGTGAAGGTTGTGAAGAAAAGAAATTGGAGTGCTCCGAAGTGGGAGGGACCGTACCAAGTTTTGCTGGCAACACCCACTGCTGTCAAAATAGCTGAACGTGTGTCCTGGATCCATTTGACGCACTGCAAACTGGTCAAGAACTTTGAACTGGACAAAAACCTTGTTACTGTTATACAACGAGAACAGAATGACCAGGTATAGAGTAAACAGGGATGCAGAACAACTCCAAAAAAATTGCATGATCATCCTGTTAGCTATACTGGTAACAATAATCTTTTTGCTGTGGCCTTTCCTTTTTTCAGCCACACGAGTTGAACTGAACAAATGTGATGCTTTACTCATAGACTGGCACCCAAACTTTAACACTTACCAAGCAATTAAATATGTGTATGCTGAGACTTTTAATGCCTCGAACTGCTGGATTTGCACAGCTATACCAACAGCATACGGGGGATTATTAATGACTGCTGTCCCCCTAGGGGTCAATGAGACCTGGGAAAATTTGATGTTTGATACTACACCTATAAAATCACAAGACAAAATAGAATTGTACCTACCTGTTACACAAAAAGGAATTGTATGTTTTTATAAAAATGATACTATTCAGGTGGGTTGGAGCAATTGCAATGTGACTGTTTCTTATAAATGTTATATTAAGGCTAATAAGGCAGAAACTATTTGTGATACAAACTATGACTCATATCTTGAGAAAATGCAAAAAACTGTTAGTGAAATACAGCATAATCCTGTTCTTTTGAAGCAACTTTCTATCATTGATAAGAAAATGTTTCATGCAGGGCAAGCATATATCAATGCTAAAGTAGAGAATTGTTATTTTGTTTGTGGGAAAAAGGCATACAAATGGCTACCTGAGAATTGGTCTGGCAGTTGTTTTTTGGGTTACCTGGTTCCAGCCATACAACACACTGCAGCTTTGCCTCGAGGAAAAATTTGAAACGTCAGAGATGTCAGCAGTAAACCTGGAAATCCAATCAAGAGACCCAAGAATCCAGTGGGACGAATCGAAGCAGGATGGAGAAACCATAGTTCCGTAAAAAACAAAGATAAACTGACACACATGGACTTCAGTGACACTATTATATCATGGGCAGGCATAGCCCCTGCATATGGCGCAGTGAAATCGATTTGGGAGCTGAGAAAACTGTCCAAACTTCTCGAAGTTATGAGCAATGCAACTTTTTCTGCTCTCGAATTAATGACTGATGAACTAAACACTATGAGAACTGTGGTGCTTCAAAACCGCATGGCTCTCGACTTCACCCTAGCGGCGAGAGGTGGTACGTGCGCTTTAATCAAAGAAGAATGCTGTTCGTATATTCCTGATAACCAGAATGAGATAAACGACCATCTTGAGGTGATCCAGCAAGTGTCAGCCATGACCAAATCAGGCCCATACCCTCTGACGGACTTTTTCCAGAATTTGTTTGGGGGGGTGGGGTTCTATCCTAATGAGCATCCTGATTGCCATTTGTGTGGGATTACTCCTATTAGGAGCATGCATTTGTTGTGGTATTCCCTGCATGAAAAAGTTAATCAAAGATTTTATAGACATGTCAGTTTATGAGACTTTGTATCAAAGTACTGAAATTGAAGAGCTGTTGAAAACTGAAATACTTTCATAAGTTTAAACTAAATGACTCTCTTAACTGCAAATCCAAAATGGAAGAGGTTAGGAGAAGAAGCAAACTGTTTATGCTTTTGAAAATAGAATAAAAAGTATTAACAGGGGGGAAATGTCAGAGAAATATATATTAATATATATGTTTAGTGCTTATTAGAAGCTAAAAGAGTTAACACATTTCATTCTATTTTATGTACAGCTTAATTCTGTATGAAATTATAAGATGATTTTTCAAACTACAGTATGCTTTCTGAAACTGCAAGATGCACCCTGACCTAGTATTTGCTAGCACAGCAAAATTCATGTTTATGCCTTTTGGAAATGTACTTAGAAGCAGGTGATTATCTGCTAGGTCAGGAAAATGAATGAATAGTGTATGAATAGTACAATACTGTTTTCTATAATATGATTGAATATGAACAATCAGCTCTGTTCATGTTATGAGAACATGCACAGCTACGGCAAAGAAGAGATACATGAAACAAAAGACTGCTTGAAGAATCTGTACTTGCTTTGTGCTCCAATTAGCTATAGTACCTTGAATAGTAACATAACATAGTGGAAAGCTGTATCTAACCGGTGGTCACCAAGGCCACATTGTTTTTCTTAGGACGTTTTTCATAAAATTGATAGTGCAAGCAGAAGCAGAAAATCATGGACAAACAGCTGCTATGAAGTAAAGATGTTAAAACTTGTGATCTGTTACGTCAGCTTGGTAGGCAATGTCTAGTTAGAAAATGTATAAAGATTACCTTACTTCCTGATTTTAGTTAGACAAACTCTGTATTAGCATGTTTTTGTCTCCTTGCTGCAAGATTAAAGTGTCTTAACCTGAACCTGCCATGTATTGATCTTTTTGAAGTTTATTTTTCCTTTGACAACTGTCTAGTTCAGTCTTGGATGAAGAGAGCTTGGCTTCCAGTTTGGCTATATAAGTGCATCTCTCACAGGTTGTAGTGTTGGGTGGTAGGAGGAGAGGGTTGTCTGTGTACATGAGGCAACTGCTGCATTGCCCCAAGATGCCCAGATTCATCAGGTACACAGGAGAAAACACCAGGAGCTGACCCTTAAACATGCCTGGATAGGTGTTTATTTATTAAGTACTAAAAACTGTTTTCCTCTGGACAGGCAAGGAAAGTTGAGTACTGTAGTAATTTATAGCTTATTTAGTGCTTAGAACAAGTTCTGAACAAGTGCTGAGCTCAAAGAAACAGATTTGAGTGCTAATACTAAAAAAACTAGCTAGTTCTAAGGGAAAATTTGAAGAGCGGTCTTTATGGCACAGGGAATAGTTTAACTCTAGCTAAGCGGCGATGCATAAAGTGTATTTTTTTTAATATAACAATAGCAAATGAGCAAACTGATTTAAACAAATTAACCAATTAACCAATAAAAAACTAAAAACTGAGCCCCGTTCCAGCAGTCTTCGATCAGACAAGTTCTAACTCCACACTCCTGCCATTAGGGTGCAGGGGAACCTTCTCCAAAAAAAAGATGGCCTGGATTAGTGCTCAGGGTATACAAAGCTAGATTCAGCATGTCTGAATCTAGTCTATGCTACAGCAAACAAGGCGTATCAATTTCAGAAAGAAACAGTTCAAATAAGCAGGCAAATTAAGCCTTTAACCAGAAACTCCCAGCTCAAAAGGGCAGAATCAACCCTCTCCTCTCACAAGAGTGCAGACCACACCTTCTTAATGTAAAATAACTGTCCCAAAGCCCAAGTACTTAAACCAGAACTAATACACTTTTAGAATAACACACAGTAAGCCTTCAATCAGCAACTCCCAACTTAGAATGATGTAAGCTACCTGTCCTGCCACAACAGTGTAGACCACAAACCTTCTTAATAGGTTCATAGGTAGGTACTAGGCTATTCGCCCTACGGCCTATACAACCCTAGCCAAAAAGGTACCTTGGCTTTCGCCACCCAAGAAAATTATTTTTCTGTGTCCCTGTTGAGCAGAGCCACAGAAGTGATCCCCGTGGTGAATTTCCTATTTCCCATCCAATCATCAAGATTTTTCTTGAAGAGTACTAATGAGGAGCTTTGTTTGGTATAGATAGGCAGTTTGTTCCAGAGTATGGGAAGTCACTAGGACAGGAATCTATCCCTCCAGCATATTCTATTTATTGTGGTGACAAGGTTTAGGTCCCTAGAGCATGTAGCTCGGAGGGATTGGGATTTCTTTAAGTGGAGCATGTCCAAGAGCTCTGGGTTTGACATAGCTTTGTATGTTAGGCAGAGATCGCCTCTGAGCAGGCGATATGCGACAGAGTAAAGCTGGAGTTTTTTGAGACGGTCTGCGTAGGGCATCTGTTTGAGGCCAGTAATCCTCTTTGTGAGGTATTTCTGCGGCCTTTCCAGTTGTAGATGCCTTGTGAGGTACATACCAAAAGGGGTGTTGTACTCTATAATGGGTCTAATGAGTGACGAGTAGAGGGGAACAATGACCTCTTTTTTCTTGGATGAGAAACCTTTTGTGATGGTGTGCCATGTGGAAGGATTTCCTGATTACTATGGTGATGTGATTATCAAAGGAGAGATTACTGTCCACCTGTGTCCCAAGGTCTCTTATCACACTGTCGGTGTTACGTAGACTACCACATATGTGGTAGCTCATGGGTACAGAGTTTTACCAAAGGGGATGACAATGCACTTTTTGGCATTGAGCTTGAGGCCATGGCTTTGACAATAAGCATCTGTCTCAGTGAGGCCCTTTTGTAGGATGTCCACATCATTAGGAGTTTCAATTATGGCTCCTAGTTTGCAGTCATCTGCGAACTTCATTAGCCAAAGACCGTCTGTGTTAGCCTGTACTTCAGAAAAGTAGATACCAAACAGGAGAAGTCCCAGGACTGAACCCTGCGCACTCCACTTGTCACTGGTCTGAAGTCCGATTTGGAGTCTGCTACTTTCGCAGTGTGGGTTCTGTCAGTGAGCCAGTTGGCAACCCATCTTGTGACATAGGGATTTATACCTAGTTTAGTGAGTTTATCTATAATCCCAGAGTGGGGGTGGTGTCAAAAGCCTTGGCGAGATCTAGATAGGCTGTGTGAACCACCTTACCTTCATCTACGGCTTTGGTGACTGCTTCAAAGAAGTCAATCAGGTTATGTAGTGGTAATGTAAAACAACTGGTCAGAAACCCAAGTGCTTAAACCAAAGGCTTAGAATAACAGTTACATTTTAATCAGGCTACTAACAAGCAGTAATAAATGCAGCAGAATAAATGCAATTAAGTACTTTTAAGAACAGGAAGCAAAAGCAAAATAAAGTAGGAAGAAAAACAAATTCAATAAAAGCAGATGAATAAAGTGCAATCTTTTTATATAACAATAGAAAACGAGCAAACTGATTTAAACAAATTACCCACTTAACCAGTAAAAAAGCTCAAAATGAGCCCTGTTCCTGCAGTCTTCAATCAGACAAGTTCTAACTGCACACTCCTGCCACAAGGGTGCAGGGGAACCTTCTCCAAAAAGATGGCCTGGATTAGTGCTCAAGTTATGCAAACAAAGCTAGATTCAGCAGGCCTGAATCTAGTCTATGCTACAGCAAATAAGGCACACCAATTTCAGAAAGAAACAGCTCAAATAAGCAGGCACAATAAGCTTTTAACCAGAAATTCCCAGCTCAGAAGGGCAGAATCTAGCCTCTCCTCCCACAAGAGTGCAGACCATAAACCTTCTTAATGTAAAATAACTGGCCTGAAGCCCAGGTGCTTAAACCAGAACTAATACACTTTTAGAATAACAGACACTGAGCCTTCAATCAGCAATTCCCAACTTAGAAGGATATAAGCTACCTGAACTGGCACAACAATGCAGACCACAAACTGTCTTAATGTAAAACAACTGGTCTGAAGCCCAAGTGCTTAAACCAAAAGACTTAGAATAACAGTTACAATTTAATCAGGCTACAACCAAGCAGTAATAAATGCAGCAGAATAAATGCAATTGAGTACTTTTAAGAAGAGGCAAAAGCAAAATAAATTAATAAAGCAGGAAGAAACACAAATACTGTAAAAGCAGATGAAACACAAATACTGTAAAAGCAGATGAATAAAGTGTAATTTTTTTGTTAGTAAAGTGCAAGGAGAGAGGAAGGAGGAGCAGAAGATAATTCAAGGTTAAGAACCTAAGTGGGTTGGCCTTCTCAGATGTTCTGTCTGCATTACGTAGAGTGAACACTAGACCGGGAGGGGTGTCCCAGATCAAAGTTACAGTAGGGATGGGCAACTGCTAACGAATCAAGAGCCTTTACAAGTCTAACCCGTATAACCTGCCAATATATGGCCCCTAGGGGCAGGAGGATGGCACGGGTTTGTGTCTATGCCTTGAGTATTTTACAGATTTTTATAGATAGCCCAAATCCATAAGAGATATAGGCACCTTCCTGGGTGTGAGCTTTTGATTCTCCATCCATCGATCCAGACTGGTCTTCAAGAGGGCCAGGAAAGGACTCTGCTTAGTATGCCTATTTCAAAGAAGTGGCAATCTCTGGGACACATATCTGTCTCTTCAACATGTTTAGATCCCTAAAATGGGTGACCCTTGAACTATTTGTCTTGCGGATATTTAGCAGCTCCATCATGGCTGGATTTTGAGTGCTTTGTAGGTCAGGCATAGTAGACAGAGTAAAGGGAAAGAGCTTTCAGTCTATCCACATAGGACATATTGTTAATACCCTGTATTTTCATAGTGAGGAACCTCTGAGATCACTTTAGCTGTTGTAAGTGCCTAGTCAAATACATTCTACATGGTGCATTGTACTCAATTATTGATCCAATGAGGGCTGTGTACAGTGGGACTATAATCTCCCTGGATCTGGATGCCATACCTGTACTTCTAAGTTGTGCCATATAGAATGACTTGTTCACCACTGTGGACACATGACAGTCAAAGTTCAGGGTGCTGTCTACCTATATACCTAGATCCCTTACCTCTGAGTCTACTCTTAGGGGTGTGTTGTTAATGTTGTAGTTAACAGGGGTATTTGGTTTCCCAAAGGGTACGATAATGCATTTCCTCATAGTTTCAGACCATGGTTCTGACACCAATCATTTGCCTGAATAAGACCCCCTGCAAAATATCTACATTGTTAGGGGAATTCGATGATTGCCCCCCAGCTAGCAGTCACCTGTGGAGCACAATTAGTAACTGGCCTCTTGCTGGAACTTGAATCACCCATTTTAACCACGTCTCTTGTCTTTGAGCCAATTGGCTATCGATCTAGTAACACCGGGATTTATACCCAGTTTTGTGTTTACTTATAGCACCCGAGTGTGGAATTTTGTCATATGTCTTGGCCAGGTCATGGTAGGTGGTTTGCAGTGTTTTACCCTATCATCTATGGCCTTAATGACTTTCTCAAAGAAGTCCACCATGAATTGGGTTGGGGCCAGTGTGTGGAGGTTTTCTATGTCTTTATTTATCAGGTCTGTGATTATTCTTTCAATTGCCTTATGAACATGACTAATCAAACTTATGGGTCTGTAATTTCCCAGGTCAGTTGATGGTCCTTATGCTCAGGGATGACCGTGGCAGTGTTCCACTCTATTGGAACAAAGCTGGTCTGGAGGCTGTGGATAAATAGATCTCCTATTAGGCCTGATAGGTCCTAATTTAAGCTATTTAAGAGGCAACCTGGTATATCGTTGGGCACCATTAATGCCATGTTTTTAGCTTTAGACAGAGCTGTGGCTACCTGTTCCTTGGTGATAATTGGCAGAGGAGTGTTGGAGGGTATTTCTTGGGGGAGACTGGGGGTGATGGGGAAGTGAAGTTTGAGCTGAATTTATCGGTCATCAGATTTGCTATTTATAACTTATTCTGCACATTGTTAAGACTGGGGACATAACTGAAAAATGCCTTATAGTTGTCATTAGCTTTGGAGGCTATTTTTACCTCAAAGTCTGCTTACAGACACTTGCCTAGTTCCCTGATTTGCTTGTTTATACTAACAAGGAACTTATTACTCTGTTATGCACAGTCCCTATTACTTCTCAACAGGATTTTCTTTCTTTTGTTGTATAACCCGTTAAGACCAGGAATCCACCAGGGTGGCTTGCTTTTGCATTTTGACCTTGGCTTGTTTTGGTCTGGTACTGCCATTTCTATGCACTCATTTATATGGTCATACAGGGCTTTTGTGTACTCCTCTGCATAGGCTTCTGTGTTTTCTGGATTTGGGGGAACTTGGAATCTAGCTATGCCATCACTTTATAGGAGTTGGGTTTCCTCAGAAAAGTTCTTAAATCTTTTGGGGTTTGGTGGGGGTGTCTAGTGTTGCCTTAATTTCCAGAGAGACCACTTTGTGATTTGATCTTAACAGTGAGGACATCACACATGGGGGGTGCAGCACTCTCGCATATTTGTGAATACCACATCTAGGATATTTGTTCCCCTGGTGGGAATGCAAACCAACTGCTCCAGGGTATTTGAATTCACAAAGTTGAGAAATCTTTGGGCCTGTATGTTAATGGTTATGTGTGCCTCCTAGTTAATGGAGGGGTAGTTAAAAACACCCATGAGTATGGTATTGGGCTGGATGGTGAGTGATTCATGTAACTCTAGGTATGATGTGTGAGTTTCCTGGTTCATGGAGGAGGACCTGTAGCTAGCAATAATATGGTAATGGATCAAGTATATCATATTGTTTGACCAACCTTGAGGCGAGTTTATCCTTTATGTAGATAAATACACTTCTGCCTTTCACTCTTTCACATTCAGTGGGTGAATGGAACTTATGATAGGCATTATAGCCATGCACTACTGAAGTGCTTTCCATGGCTTTAAACCATGGTTTGGTAACTGCACAGACATCAGCATTCTTCAGGGTGAGGAGAGCTTCTAGGGAGCGTAGACTGACCTTGTAGAATTAGCTTGCGGGGGTCTTGGTCAATCCCTTGTCTTGATACACATAAGAAATACATTCAGTTAATCACCATGCTAATTTAACTTTAGACACAGACTTCATTTTTTGGAGGTACACAGACAGTTAAGATTTTATCTCCATAGAACAAAACTTTCAGAACTTCAAAACTTTCAGAAAATCAGGCAAATTTTTTATTTAATTTTCAAAAGCTGAACTGGTACAGTCGGTGTCTAAAGTTACATTAGCATAGTAGCTAACTGAATATATTTCTTATGTGTATCAAAACAAGGGATTGACTTTATCAAGACCAACACAAGCTTATTCTACAAGGTCAGTCTCCACTTCTTCCACTTTATTATCCAGAACTTCTATAGATGACATTTGTGCTGCCTTTACTTGGTCCAGTGCTCATACCTTTGTATCTCATTATAAGCTGGACTTAATTTCTAGAAACAGGGCAGCGTTTGGTTCTTCTGTACTCTGGAGTATCCTTCCGTGAGACCAACCTAGTATAACACTAACTGGGAGCTCTGTCCCAAAGGTTGAAGAAAGGATGAAAAAGACATCAGATACAAAAGTTATATACTCACCATAACGATGCATCTGTGTTGTCTGTTTTTGTCCTTCCTAAAACTACCCTCCATCCTTCCCCTTTCCACTAGAAGAAGATATCTGTTTGGTCTCCTGGTATGACCTGGAGGAAATTTCCATTTTGGTTTATCCCTTTCTTAGCTCCAGATACATTTTCTATTGTATTTCTAGACATTCTTAGAATTGTTTCCATTCTGTATGTGTATACCTTAGGACAAACTTCATCTGAGATAATTTAGGGCTTGGGAGAGAATTATGGATAAGGGGAGGAGTTTGAGTTATGGATCCAAAGGCTGTGAACTGGCCGAAGTTGGATCTGATGTCAGCTCTGAAACCCAAAGGTTGAGAAAGGATGAAAACAGGCAGCACAGATGCATCATTATGGTGAGTACATAACCTTTGTTTATTTTCCACTTGATAAGTAGGGTATAACATCTTGTTATGTGGTTATGCACTGAAGTGTGCTCATGTCCTAGTGAGCTAGTATTAAATGGCAGTGTTTTAATAATGGCACATATCACCTGAGGAAAATGTTCCAGTATGTGGATACCACAAGTTAAAATTTACCTGGTATGTGGTACACAGTGGGGTTTAGAAAATTCAGAAACAAATGTGTCACCACTGCACTGTGCATCATCAGGTGGGCTACCAACTGAAGGCCATGATTTTTATTAGCAGCTGTTTGGTTGTGAGATTAATAAGAGTGGTTTATGTAAAGAAAGTGGCAGACAGGGTAGGAAGGATCAAAAGTCCATGACTCCACACCCTAATGAAGAAGCCTGCCTTGAACAGGTGACTCCAGGGTATCTAGATAACCCTGCGAGGACCTTAGTTTAGTTTACAGTATGCTGTGATTTTCTAAGGAGGAAAGGTAACAGAGGCAGGTGGGAGTGATGAACAATACATGCCTCTGTATCCTGATGTAGAGGTGTACCATGACCAGGTAGGTCTGCTGTCCCCTTATCACTCTGTTAAGGCATGAGATTATTTTATAGTTTGCTCTGATTTTTAAGGCTTTGGGAGCTGGTGTGGGTATGACAGATGAATTGATATTTTTTCTATATTCTGACAATGCAGTCTGCCTGTAAAAGATGGTCGACTGTCCTCATAACATTTGTCATAATGTTCCTTTTTCCATATTTTGTCTAACAAACTCTCGGTGACGTGTGAGGGAGTGCAAATGTTCTCATGGAAAGAAATGTTTTATAAGAAAAGGCTATAACCAATTTAATAAACAGGGCCCCTCTTTCCTTTCCTGCTGTGTGTTCATGCAGGCACTCACCTTTTTGATTGCATGGCTGATTGTTTGGGTATGTGGTTCCCCTCCTATGGTTCAGCAGAAAATTCCTGACCCACAGTTAGAGTTTCAGTGACCATTTGGGTATGCTGTTTCTTTTCTTGTAATTCAGCTGAGTTCATTTGATAGTGATCTTTCTGGGTGTCTATTTTTCTCCCATGATCCAGCAGGAAATTCCTGATAAGTTGTAAGGTATACAGGTGCATGTTTGACAAAGAGAAAGCTTGAGTATTGCTTGTAACCTTGAGAAAGCAATTTTTTGTGGGGGGGGGGGGTGAGAGAGAACACAGCTGTGTAGAAATGTAAACCCTGCTAACTGATATTTAAAACAGGACTCAAAATTAAAAGATTTAATTCAAGAATATATTGAGAACCATCTTAAAATATATGTAATACTAGGAACCCTTTTGGGTTACTCCCTTTTACAGATTGCTGGTAGAAAAGATCAACACAAAAATATCAAAATTCATAAAGTACTGTGTGTAGCACCATCATGCCATGACCATCTCATGGCAAACCTATGGACAGCTGTCTGAACCATCCATAGATTTTTCATGACAGAGACATGGAATAAATTACAGACAATATAAAAATGCATAAAGTACTGTGTGTAGTGCTGTCAGTTTGTGACAGACTCATGGCAACCCAATGTACACTTATATTTTTAACACCTTTATTTAATTACCACTTACAACATAGGCAAACATACATTTATATAAAAGAAAAAACATATTAACATGTTCCCACTTACAAACATGATACATCACATGTATTTTTTGTATAAATATCATAAATCCAACATTGCATAAATTGCTCAATATGTACTCTCATTCTTTCCTGTAAATTGCTTGTCCAATCTGTTTTACCAATCTTTTCTATCCCCCTCTGATTGATTCCTATAATTACAGGGCAACATTCTATATGCCCTACTATTTATCCTTTTTATAGCAGCAGCTTCTGTTATAGATTCAACTAAAAACTCTACGAAAGCAGGTCTTTCACTTAGGATTCCCTTATCCCTTTCTCTTTGCCTGTACTCACCATGATAGGGAAGGTAGTTTCTAGCCTGCCATTCAAATGTCTTCTTTGTCTCCTCCCATTCTATTACTTTTCCTTCTCACATTCTAATTATTTGCTCCCAATACATTGGTTCCTTTGCCAGTTTTCTTCAGTAAATTCCGGTCCCCTCTTGCCTATTCTCTGCATCCCTAATTGCAGTCATCCCTATCAGCAAAATCTTTCTCCATTCTCAAGTTGCCTTAGTTCTTAGAATAGTTTCTCATAAACATAATATTCTGAATGGCAGTTGTTATTTTCCTTAAGTATCTGCATCCAAAATCTTACTCTCTCCTTATTTATTGAATTCCCCCGCTTCATCATCCCTTTCCACTTTGAATTATAGCTTTCTGCTACTGTTTTTTTATATATATATATATATAAGCCTTAACTGTGGAGCTCTAAAATATTTCTTCAGATCAGGTGATCCTAAACCACTTTGTTCTATTGAAATTATCAACTTATCCCACTTAACTCTTGCCCTCTTCCCCTCCCAGATAATTTCCTTCAACTCTTTATTAATTATTGTCCATAACTTCTCCTCTGGTTGATAAAAATATGCCTGACCCGTATATAAAACTAAAGGGACTAAAAACATTTTCACTATTTGCATCTTGGTATCCATATCCATAAACAAGAGTTTTCACTTTCTCACATTTTGTATTACATTGTTAGTCTCTTCCCACATATCTTTAGGTGCGAACCCTCTTAATCCATATTCCTAAATACTTCATGTTATCATGTCCTCATAAATATGGGTATTGCTGAAAAATTTCATGTGTGGGTACATAGTTTACAGCTAAAGCCTTTGTTTTATCTTCATTAACTGTATTACCTGAAAAGACTTGAAACTCTCTCAAAATGTTCCATAACACTGAGATGTCCTTTTCTTGTTTTATCAGGTACAAAATAATATTGTCTGCAAATAAAACGAACCTTTCTTGATTATCATACCAATTATATCCTTGAACTTCTGAGTCATATATTGTCTTGCCAAAGGCTCTAAATATAAAGCAAATACAGGAGAAAGAGGACACTCCTGCCTGGTTCCTCTTCTCAGATACAACTTGTTGGAGAGGAGCTCTCCCACTTTATTTTTTACCTCTAATCTCTCATATATCCTCCTAATTAACCTTATTATTGTATCAGGGAATGCAGTTGTTTGCAATTCCCTACTCATAAAATCCCAGTTTACTTGGTTAAATGCTTTTTCTGCATCTAGACCCACCAACAACAGGTACAACTAACAGAATTCAGTTGCTTCATGGAAACATAATGGCAGAATGTTCAGCTGCTCTCAACTGCAGACTACTTAACTCACATTAACCATTTCTTTCCTAAAGGAAAACTTTTCATTACATTCACAGTATTCTCTTATTTTTAAAGCCTATAACTTACACACACACACACACACACACACACACACACACACACACACACACACACACACACACACACACACACACACACACACACACAATCTTGTTATTAGATTAAGCCAAGGGCATTACTCCAGACATTCACGTATGCAAAAGTAAGAGAAACCCCTGCACTTTTACACCACACCCCTCACCTGACAGGCCAAGATTACAGGGTATTAACCTAAACATGCTTTTGTCCAGCCTTCCTTTTCTTTTTACATTGTACTGCCTACATTTCTTAAAACTAAAAAAAAAAAAAAGCACTTGTTTACTTTAGTATCTTTATCTCATACAGCAATCACTGAAAATGCTTTACTATATAACATGCAATCTATATCATAGCTCTCTCCGGCCAAGATTATGCAAGACAGCCAAGTGGAGAAGGTTAACACCTGCACTACACCTCAAGCAACTCATAGCCCTTCAAAGCCCACACCATCAACACCCACACATAGCAACACTAAATCCACATATGCGGAGGCCCTTAACATTAACCTGCCCAAGCAACAAGGACCTCCGAAGCTGAAACGCAAACAAACACCAGTCACAACCAAAGTGACACATAGCTTACAACACCAGTGTGTCACCCAACAACAGCCCCTAAGGCAAGACAATGTACCCAACACTTTAGTCATAGGTGACTCTATAGTCAGGCACACTGATGTCCCACTCACCAGGCTGAACAAGGAGAAAATTACAGTCAGCTGCCTGTCGGGTGCCAGGATCCACCACATAATGCATGCACTCAAGTCACTCCACAACAAGTACAAATACGACTCTGTCATTGTCCATGCTGGAGTGAATGACTTGAGACGTACCTCTCTGGACTACATGAAAAGAGACACGGAAGAGCTCTTGGATCATGTGGCCCAAGCATGTATGACTCTAGCCCTGAGTAGCATTCTGCCTTTGCCCAGAATGATACCACAGTATAAGGACAAAATGTTTGACTTCAACAATTTGCTAAGCTTCTGGTGTCATTCAAAGGGGATCCAGTATTTGTCTGCCTGGGAAGACATGATCGACAAACCATGATGGCTTTGCAGAGATGGTCTGCACCTGTCACTCCTGGGATTCAGTTTACTGGCTAAAGCTCTTGCCACCCCTATAGTGCCTTTTTTAGGCAAGGTTCAAAGGATAAAACCACCATCGTAACAGATACACGCATGCAAAATCTGAAGGTAATGCTACTCAATGCTAGAAGTCTAAACCTCAAAATGCACTCTCTCGAGGCACTCCTAAAAATGGAGAACATCAATATCTGTGCAGTAACTGAGACCTGGTTCAAGGCTCCAGAGAGCACCCCTGCAATACCAGGCTACAACTCTTACCACACTTTTCGGCCACAAAACCAAGACCGAAACACTAAAGGTGGAGGAGTGTCCATATTCACCAAGGATATTCACACCTCCAGGCTAGTTGCCCAATACAATGCATCTGAAATTCTCCAGGTGCAACTAACACTAGGTAAGACTGCAATCCAAATTGTAGCTTGCTACAGATCCCCCACCATGCCCCAAGATTCTCACTACACCTTTCTAAACATACTGGAAAATATTAAGATACAACCAAACACCCTACTACTGGGTGATTTCAACTACCCTGCCATTAACTGGGAAAACTACTCGGGTACCAACTCCTTTTCCCAATGGTTCTTGGAATTCATAAATTCCAGTGCCCTGGATCAACTAATCTATTGTCCCACCAGGGACTCCAGTATCCTAGACCTAGTCATTACCAACATGGGAGATAGATGCTCCACACCGGTGGCCACCCCCTCATTGGTCAGGTCTGACCATAAGCAAATCACCCTTGACATCCACATCCCACCCCCACCCCCCCAGTAAGGAAACCTCCTTAAAAAACTTCTCCAAAACCAACTTCATGTTACTGAAGTTAGAAGTGACAAACTTCACGACACCCATGCAGACAGGATCTGAAAGTTTGACTGCAGAATCCTACACTAAGGCACTGTACGAGCACATCCACTCGTGCATGAATCGTGCCATCCCAAATAGAACCAAGATGCTCTTCTCCAAAAAAAAGGAAGCCAATCTGGTGGTTCCCAGCTATAGACAAACTACACAACAGAAGGAAGAAACTGTTGCAGAAAAGAGGAAAATCCCAGGATGCAAAAAACTCCCTCACCAGCCTCAGTAAGAAGCTGAGATCCCTCATAAAATCCTCAAAAGCTAGTTACGAAAATAAAATTGCCTAAGATTCCAAAGACAACCACAAGGCATTCTATAGTTATGTCAAGACTCTAAATGGCAATGTTCAGATCTGCTCTGAGCTACAACAGAATGGCATTAAATATATTGATCCCAAGGATATTGCCAATATCCTGGTAGATCGATTTACTGCCAACTTCACCCCCCTCTCACCCCCTAAAGGGCCCATCTCAATACCAAAAGATTGCCAAATTCCGGTAATCACGGCCACACAGGTAGAAACCGCACTCTCCAAAGCTAAGAATACAGCATCCATAGGACCAGATGACATCCCAGGCTGTGTACTACATGAACTACAAAATGAACTGGCACCTCACCTAAGTGTCATGTTTAATCATAGCCTCACCTCAGGCTTCATGCCCACTGAGTGGCACACAGCTACAGTTATCCCACTTCACAAGGGGGGATCCACCTTGGATCCCGGGAACTACTGTCCCATCAGTTTGACAAGCCTGATCTGGAAGGGCATGGAACGCATTATCATGGAACTTATAAACAAAGACACTGGTAACCTTCAAACACTGGGCCCCACCCAGTTTTGGTTTGTGAAGGGCTGATCTTGTCTCCTGAATCTGATTGACTTCTTTGAATCAGTCTCCAGAGCTGTGGATGAGGGTAAGGCATCCACAAAGCCTATCTGGACCTCGCCAAGGCCTTCAACACCATTCGCCACTCTGGAATCATAGATAAACTTACTAAGCTGGGCATAAATCCCTACATCACTCGATGGGTTGCCAACTGGCTTACTGACAGAACCCAGACTATAAAATTAGCTGACTCCAAATCTAGCTCCAGACAAGTGACAAGTGGAGTACCTCAGGGTTCAGTCCTGGGACCACTCTTGTTTGGCATCTACTTCTCTGAAGTACAGGCCAACACTAAGGGACTCTGGCTAACAAAGTTTGCAGATGACTGCAAACTGGGAGCCATTATTGAATCCCCAAATGATGTGGATATTCTACAAAAGGGCCTTACAGAAACAGATGCCTGGTGCCAGAGCCATGGGCTCAAGCTTAATGCCAAGAAATGTATAGTTATCCCCTTTGGAAAAAACATGTACCCATGAATTACTACATAGGTGGCAGGACACTAAACATCGAAAGTGTGATGAGAGACTTAGGGACACAGGTGGACAGTGGTCTCACTTTCGATAACCACATTGCCACAACAGTCAGGAAATCCTTTTATGTGGCACACCTCATCACTAAGGGCTTTTCATCCAGAAAAAAGGAGGTCATTGTCCCACTGTACTCATCCCTCATTAGACCCATTATAGAGTATAATGCCCCATTTGGTATGTACCTCATAAGACATCTGCAACAGCTGGAAAGGCCACAGAAATTCCTCACTAAAAGAATCACAGGCCTAAAACAGATGCCATATGCTGACCATCTAAAAAAAATCCAGCTATACTCTGTGGCATATCATCTACTCAGATGCGATCTCTGCTTAACATACAAGGCCATGTCAAACCCTGAGCTGTTGGACATGCTCCACTTAAAGAAATCCCAATCCTTCAGAGCCACACGCTCCAGGGATCTAACCCTTGTCATCACAATGAACAAAACATGCTGGAGGGATAGGTTCCTGACCCAGAGACTCCCCATACTCTGGAATAGACTGCCCATACATGTCAAGCAGAGCGCCTCATTGGCCGTCTTCAAAAAGAACCTTGATGATTGGATGGGAGATAGGAAATTCACCCCGGGGATCATGTCAGTCGCCCTGCTAGACAGGGGTCCAGAGAAGTAAATATTGTGGGAAGAAATATCCAGGGAATTGTTATGGCTATGTTTGCATAGGCCCTAGGGCCGATAGCCTAGTACCAACCTATGAAATCTTTTGTACAAATATTGATAAGAAGAAAAATTATTTTGCATACAGTTACTTATTTTTCTTTGTGTCCTTCCAAACATTAATACCATGAAGTGTGGTATATTTCTTTCTGCTCCCCCCCACCTGTTTAATAAAGTTAACAACAAAAGTCCAGTCTTTCTTAGCCATTGTTTCTTCTAGGGCCATGCTTCACAAAAGAAATTGATGCTTTATAGTCTCACATTTATTCATTCATTTCAGTGTTGCTGGTCTTCTTGCTCATTTCCATCTCCCAAGCGCAGACTCCAGTTCAAGTCCAAGATATTCCAGACACTTTTAGTCAACTTCTTTGCTTTTCTTTCTCTCAAGCATTTTCCTTTGGAACACTGGAGAAGATTTCACTGGCAAAGTCTCTTTATGAACTTTATTATTAGAAGAATGAGAAGAAAAGACCCCTTCTATTTAATGGCTCACTTGTTGTTGGACAAACTGTAGTATTTCCTCCTTAGCCTGTTCTGCTTCAAAAATAATGTTGAACCTCCAGGAAAGAATATTCTAAAGCTGGATATAGCAGCTTGAACCTCACACATGCCTCTCAACATACTCTCATTGCTGGGATAAATTTGCCTTTCTTCTGCTTGGTGTACAGCGGATAATAATTTTTCTACAAATACTCTGCTTTCTCCAGTTTTTAATATTTTGCCCTTCTACTTCAGTTTTATCAGGATCAACTTTTTCTGCTATTATGATTGTATCTTTACTAATACAGATTGTGGCTGTTTTTTTCTAGGTTTGGAGCATATACATGATTTGCCTTTCAATTAACAAATCCTGCAGCTGTGTAATATCAGTCCAGTTGCTTATTTGTGCTTTCATAAAAGTAATATAGTCTGTTCCTTCCAGTTTCTCTACTACAGCAGGAAATCCCAGGTTTTCTGTGAGTGCTCTCTCCTCTAACTCTATCATTTTTTAAACATCTCTTCTGGAGCAGTCTCATACTCAGCCAGCCTTTTCTTCACTTCAACCTCTTACTTTTTGCCATTTTATCAGTTCTTCTGAATAGCTGTTTAAAGCTTCTTCCATTTTTTCCAGCCTTTTGGTATTTGAGTTGCTGTACTCCTCCAATGTTTTATTTATTTTAATCAGCTCTAAGTGCATCTAATTTATTTTTTCCTCTAAATTACTATCACTGGAAGCCATATCTTGCGCAAAAGCTAGAGCCTAAACTCCTTTTTACTGAATAACTGCAGGATTCTTCCCAGTCAGTGTTTTGTCTTCATCTTTTCCAATCGATTTTCTTTCAGGCTCTCTAAGTTTGTTCTTTGCTGCCATCCAGGCAGTGTATTTACTAGCCAGTAACTGAATTTTACTAAAATTGGCAGAATTACTAGCCATTATCTATCAGTTTCTTTTTTCACACTGGGAGAGCAGAAATTAAGCTGTCGATCAGTGTGCAGCCATCTTCTTGAGCAATCTCATACTTAACCAGTCTTTTCTTCATTTCAACATCTGATTTTTGCAGTTTGTTGGAACCGACTATTAAAAAGATCATATCTTCCATGGTTCCCACAGTTTTAGCGGAACCGACTGAGAAAAAGTTGCCATCTTTGGTGCCATCAGTGCTGACCTCTGCACCAACAATTCCAGTACCTACTACTTCCTCTACTCAGACCTCTTCTACCTCCTCTGTTCCATAGATCTTGGCACAAAGGAGTTTTCCTTTGTGAATTTGCCTTGTGCAGTCCACTCCCCAAGAACTGACCCTTTTGCAGACTGACCACCAAGTCCTTTCTTGGATAGACCTCAGCCCACATTGGTCTATTCAGTCCATTCCACCAAGAGCCTCACAGAGACTGATGATCTGTTGTTGTCAATCTTCACGTAATCCTTGACTGTAGGACTCACTTCCAAGCCTCAGAACTGACTCGGCTGTTTACCTCAGCTTGTGCCTTCCAATCTCTCGAGCTAGGCTCTACTGATAATGCTCCTCTCTAAATTACCTCAGATCTCATTTGACGCTTCATGTGTCAAATGCATCTAATCTCACTTGAGCTTTGGCAGTTATTTACAGTAAGTTTTTTCTCCTTATTTCTCTAATTTTCTATCTTGTATATCTATTTTTCTCTCCATAAGTACTTTTAGTGTTTCTACCCGCTCCTCTCCTTTTTCTGTGCAAGTGAGTAATCTTTTTCACTTTTCCTCTACCTTTGGGTAGATTTTTCTCTTATGTAGCAATGCTGGTGCTATCTTTTACCTGTTTAGGTATTTCTGGCTACCATAGTTAGTACCTTTCTTTCCTCTTTCTATTAAAATTAAAAATATATATAGCATTTTCCTTCTTGTGTGTGTGTGTGTGTGTGTGTGTGTGTGTGTGTGTGTGTGTGTGTGTGTGTGTGTATGTGTGTGTGTGTGTGTGTGTGTGTGTGTGTGTGTGTGTGTGTGTGTGTGTGTGTGTGTATGTGTGTGTGTAACTTTCATCAACACTAGGCCTAGTTTTTTCTGGCATGGCTGATAAATCTTCAGAGGGCACCTCTGTCTTTAAGAGGTGCCAGTAGTGTGACAGGAAGATGCCTAATTCAAATGGGCATGTCTACTGTATGTATTGTTTAGGCACCATCTACTTGCAGGAGGATTGTGCCATCTGTCATGGTTTCTCCACCAGGACTTTGAGTGGAGAAACAAGTTGATTTTGAAAGGTTTGTTGAAAGGGAACTTTGAAGAGGCCATATCTGGTCCGAAGACCAAAGCCAGTCATCATCTTTCTCTTCATCCTCTTCTAAACCTAAAAATCACTCTCATTCAGTACTGATCAGTTCCTCAGAACCACCTGAAAAGTTATCCAAACAGCCTCCAGTGTCAATAGATGTTCATCGTGCATACAGCTGCAGTCATAACAGATGGGTTTTCCTGCCATCAGGCGGGTCCTCGGTCGGCCGAATTCCAAACTCTAGGTCCGGCGTCGGATGTCGTCGCTTCTTCCCTGACGTCAGTGCGACAGGGGTATAAAAGAACCAGCTGACGCCATTTTCTTCAGTCTTTCTTGCTGCGCGGTGCCCGAAGCAGAAGCAGTTCGCAAGTGCCGGTCAGCCAGCTCCTGAGATTACGAATATTTTTCAACCGAAGACTTCTTGAAAGCTAAGTACCCCGTTGGGGAAACTTTTCTTGCCTCAGACCGATGTCAGACAAAGTTAATAATTGCATTTCATGTGGGAAGCAAATACCGCATAAGGATTTCCATTCCCTCTGTATTCCTTGCTTAGGCCCAGACCAGGACGTCTCGGCCTGTCGTTTTTGTGCTACATTCAACAGACACACTGTTAAGCGTCGGGTGGAGTTCGCCCAACACTATTTTGGCAAAAAGTTTAATTACATTATGTCGTCGGATACTCCGACTCCAGTTTTGAGTAAAAGATGCAAAGATAAGGACCGACATACGAGGTCCGCGACTTCTACCGACACCACGCTAAAGCAGACTACAGGTGCTCCGGTTCTCAGCGAGGCGCCTACGCAGCCCCTGACTACCGATGACACTTCATTAGTGGTGTCTTCTGTGCCCGAGGTCGCAGGCTTTTCGGCCCACACCCCGACTACAGATACCGAAGCCACTCTTGGCGGGGAAACTCAGAGTTTAGATAGGCCTGCCTCCTCTCAAGGTGTCTTCAGGCCCTCTTCTTCTTTTTCCATTAAGGCTTTCACTAAATCTAAAGCAGCCATTCATACTAAAAGACAAGCTCCACAGGGCCCCACTCAAGGCCCCATGCCTAAAAAGCAGATGCTCAAAATGGCTGGGGATTTGATTACTCTTATCAGAGGTTCTCAACCCCCCTCGGACAAAAGGCCCAGAGTGGAGGAAGAATACCCTTCCTCGGACCAGGCCTCCATTACTTCAGAACATTCTGAGGACCAGGAACATTCATACTCCCCTTTTGAAGATTCTGATGCAGAGGAGTCCATTCCCTCTGTGTTCCCCCCTGAGGATTTCTCTTTTGGGGAAACCTTGCATACCTTGAGGGAACACTTCCACTGGGAAGGCCAAGAGTACTCAGACTCCAAGAAAAGGCTCAGGGATTTTCTCTTGCTCCCTCAGCACAGGCCTCTGGCTATACCTCCTGTCTTGGACATACTAGATGATGTGTATTCAGAGGCCAGCCTTAACCCAGATTCTTTACCTCCAGCTCCAGTCAAGCCTGACAGGTATTACCGGGTTCCTGATTCACACCAATTCCTATACAAAAGTCATGCAGCTGACCCAGAAACTATCTCACAGGGTCCCAAGGGAATTAAGGCCTCCACTGCCAAAAATCCATTACCTTCAGAGAGAGATTCCAGAGCTTTAGAAAGGTGGGGGAAAAAGGTATACACCTCGGCCACCTTAACCATGAGGGCATTAAACTGTCAGTTCCATATGTTAAAGTATCAACAGTTTTAGTTATCTCAGTTGAAAAGCAAAATGTCGCAACCTGAACAACCAGACTTGAAGGAGTTGCAGGATTTGTTGCATAGTGCAGAGCAAGTGGGTAAACATACCTTGCAATGTGGTTTTGATGCTTTAGAGGCCTCATGTAGAGCTACTGTTACAAGATCAGTTATACGTAGACATGGCTGGCTCAAAGAGCAAACCTTACCAGATCATGTCAAAGCAAAATTACTAGATGCACCTCTTCAAAAAGATGTATTGTTTGGTGTTAAAGCTGAGGAGGTATTAAAGAAAATGGAGGAAAAGGCAAAATCAATGCAAACAGTGAAATATTTTCTACAGGTTCAACCACCACGTTTCAGTAGAAATTGGCCTTCAAAAAATTGGTCCTTTCCAGCCACGGACAGACCTCAAAGAGGTAGATACAGACGCCCGAGGGGTAGAGGGCAATCTCAAGGATCATTTAGAGGCAGACAATGGCAAGCACCTACACCAAGAGGTGGTGAGGATAGTTCACAGCCATTCAGAAAGCAGAACCAATGACTTTCCCCTTTGCATGCCAAGCAAGGCTCAAATGGCAGCAACTTTAGGCGGAAAACTGGCATTATTTTCAAAAAATTGGCATATTGTCACAAAAGACAAATGGATCCTGGACATCATAGACAGACGCTACAGATTCCACTTTCACACCCTTCCAAAAATGAGAGGCATGCCAAACCTGCCACACAATCAAAGGGCAGAGGCACAAAAACAAATTTCAGATCTCATGGACATGAAAGCTATTCAAGAGGTACCTGCACAAGAACAGGGTCTAGGTTTTTATTCCAGACTATTCCTGGTACCAAGGAAGGGCAAAGATTGGAGACCTATTTTGGACCTATCCATCCTAAACACATATTTACTCGTGCCAAAATTCAAGATGCTCACATTACAGCAGCTTCTTCCCATGCTGGGCAAGGAGTCTTGGCTGGTAACATTGGACCTCAAGGAGGCATACCTGCATGTCCCAATCAGACAAGATTGCAGAAGATACCTCAGATTTCTTGCAGGTTCAACCCATTATCAATTCTCTGCATTGCCCTTTGGCTTATCTACTGCGCCCAGAGTGTTCACAAAATGCCTGGCATCAGTAATTGCCTTCTGCAGACTTCAAGGGATACAAATATACCCATATTTGGACGACTGCCTGATCCAAGCGGACAGCAAGCACATACTTCTGAAACACCTGGCATTTGTAATAATGCTGTTGAATTCTCTGGGATACACAGTCAACAAAAAGAAATCAAGACTAATACCCTCTCAAACAATAATTTTCCTGGGTGCCAGCTTGAATACAAACACCCAGATTGCCTACCTCACGCCAGAGAAACAAGGGCAACTAACTCAATACTTCAGAAAACTGGCAACTCTCACCGGGCTGACTGCAAGGAAAATCCTGCAGGCTCTGGGATTCATGGCATCTTGCATCCTGCTAATCCCATGTGCAAAGCTGCATATGAGGAAACTTCAATGGTACCTAAAAAACGTATGGTCTCAACACAGCCACAGTTTGGAAACAATTATACCACTGATTCCATGTCTTCAAAAGGAATTTCTATGGTGGGCTCAAGCATGCCAAAGAAACATAGGTCTCCCATTCTGCAAGCCTCAAGCAAATCAAGTCATCACAACAGACGCCTCGGACTACGCCTGGGGGGCGCACATGACAGATCGGTGCATTCAGGGCAAATGGTCACAAAAAGAAAAGCACCTACACATCAATCAAAAGGAAATGCTAGCAGTAATAAATGCTGTTATGGCTTTCAAAGACCTACTGCATCCAGGCCAGCTATTGATAAGGACAGACAACATCACAGTGATGTGGTACATAAACAAACAGGGAGGAACCCATTCATATCCCCTATGCAGGCTAGCCATGTCTCTGTTGGAACATGGCTCTGGAATTACAAATCCAACTTCAAGCACAGTTCCTGCCAGGCAAAGAAAACATGCTGGCAGACAACCTGAGCAGAAATATGACAGATCCACACGAATGGAAGTTGCATCCTCAAGTCTTTGCAAAGATAATTCAGGCATGGGGAAGGCCAGACATAGATCTCTTTGCCACCCACAGAAATTACCAATTGACAAAATTCTGCTCAAGGACCTTTCATCCACAGGCCTGGAAAGTGGACACACTCTCTTTCAGTTGGACAACAATTACAGTTTATGCCTTTCCACCTCTTCCTCTGCTGCCCAAAGTTCTATTAAAAGCCAGAGCAGACAGACCAAAGATGATTCTCATTGCTCCAGACTGGCCAAGGCAACACTGGTACCCACTCCTGAGGAGCCTGACGCATTCCCCACCATGGATCCTGCCTCTAATGCCTCTTCTACTGACTCAGCACAACTTCAAAACTCTTCACAGTCAGCTGAAAACACTCAATCTAGCCGCATGGAGGATTTCTTAAATTCACAACAGACCCTACTCTCCAAGGAGGTGCAGGATGTCATTTTGGAGGCCAGAAGGCCTTCTGCTAGAAAAGCCTACTCCGCAAAATGGAAACTGTTTTGTGCCTGGAATCAGAAAAAGAGTCAGAATCCTGGAATACTGAATTTACCTCAAATATTACAGTACCTAGCTGAGATGCTAAACAGTGGACTTTCATTCTCCTCCATCAAAATCCATGCCTCAGCCATTTCTGCAGAATACAACACTGATCCTTTTTTATTCTCTCACCCTCTCTTAAGACAGTTCCTCAGAGGGGCTAAGAATATAAAACCCCCAAGGAAGCAACCAGTACCTGCTTGGGACCTCAATTTCATTCTAGAAAAACTGACCCTGCCCTCTTTTGAGCCAGCTGCTTCAACAGATCTGCAATATTTGTCATGGAAAACAGCCTTCCTTCTGGCTATCACCTCAGCTCGTAGGGTTTCGGAACTACAAGCCCTCATGGCTGTGCAGCCTTTCATCATTTTCCATCAGGACAGAGTTTCCTTACAAACCAATCCTTCCTTTATGCCAAAGGTAGTAACCAGGGTGGCCTTGAATCAGGCTATCCACTTACCTACCTTTTACCCTAATCCACAAAACAAAGGGGAGAGATTACCACATTCCTTGGACATTCACAGACAGCTCCGTTATTACTTGGACAGAACAAAGCCTTTCAGAAAATCAGAGCAACTCTTTGTGTCCTATGCTACAGGTGCTCAAGGGAAGCTTATTTCCAAACAGACAATCTCTAAATGGATAGCCCACAGTATACGCTTTTGTTACTCTTTTCATGGTAAACCTGTACCTACAGGCATCAGATCTCACTCCACAAGGGCCACAGCTACCTCTGCAGCTTTCCTCAGGGGGGGTTCCTAACAAAGATATTTTGGAAGCAGCCACTTGGAGTTCTGTACATACTTTCTCCAAGCACTATCACCTACCATTATACTCCAAATCTAGAGCGGGCTTTGCCACTGCAGTCTTGCAGGGCATTCTGGCTCCTCCTAGTTCCTCTTAGTGCCTACCACACCTTTTTTAGCTTTGGGATTCTACCCATCTGTTATGACTGCAGCTGTATGCACGATGAACATAGTACAGTTTTGTACCTACCATAAATGTAGATGTTTGAGTGCTAATACAGCTGCAGTCCAGGTCCCCCCCCCTCCTTCCCCTCTTGGGACAGGCCTAATGGCCAACACCCCCTCATACAACTTCATTGGGGTATTCTTTTATGGTGTATTTGCTTGCAACTACTGTTTTTTGATTATATTGCATTGCATTATTACATGAAATTATGTTTTGCCTTCCTTCTGGGGGCACCTGACATCTGGGGCAAGAAAAACTGAAGAAAATGACGTTGGCTGGTTCTTTTATACCCCTGTCGCACTGACGTCAGGGAAGAAGCGACGACATCCGACGCCGGACCTAGACTTTGGAATTCGGCTGACCGAGGACCCGCCTGACGGCAGAAAAAACCATCTGTTATGACTGCAGCTGTATTAGCACTCGAACATCTACATTTATGGTAGGTACAAAACTGTACTTTTCCTTGGCACCCATAGTAAAGACTGATTCGGCACCAACCATTTCTTCTGATAAATCCACAAAACCAAACGAAACCAAGAAGTACACAAAAAAGCTCAAGCCTTCACAAACAGGTGCTGGGTTTATTTTTCAAACTACAAGTAATAACTTTCATTCCAAGTAGCATTTACAAGGAACTTCATCAGACAGTTACAAAAAAATGACTGCCTGGTCAAATAGTTTTAAAGCATGACATCACTTCCTGACTCATATTTAAAAGCACAGTGTCTTAATTACACACAAAAGATGTGATTTAAAAACATATACATTAAGAAAAAGTGAAACATGTAAATGTGCTTGAATAGTAAAACATCAAAACCCTGACATTAAAAACTATAAAATATTTTAAAAAACAAGCACAAAAAATGTGTATTCATATTATTTACATACATATGAAGTTTCTGACTTAATAATCATAGTACAAAACACATTATTCTAGCAGCTTTAACTATATAACAAGACATATTTTACACTTTGTCCATGAATGTGTTTTGTACTAGTACACATTTTTCTGAAGGGCATGAAGTCTGAACTCTGATGTCTGTCATTATATAGCGGCTTCAAGTTAGAGAAGTCACAGCAAGGAAAAAGTTTAAAATATTGCTGTTATAACCATAGAAAGTTAGTAGAAAAATGTGTTTTGTGACAGCATGTATTTTCTGAAGGATTATTAAGTCAGAAACTTCATATGTATGTAAATAGTATGAATACACATTTTTTTGTGTTTGTTTTTTAAAATATTTCATAGTTTTTAATGTCAGGGTTCATGTTTCACTATTCATGCACATTTACACATTTCACTTTTTCTTAATGTATATGTTTTTAAATCACATCTTTTTATGTGTAAGTAGGACAGTGTGCTTTTAAATATGAGTCAGGAAGTGATGTCATACTTTAAAAGTATTTAACCAGGCAGTCACTTTTTTGTAATTGTCTCATGAAGTTCTTGTAAATGTTTTTTGGAATGAAAGTGCTTACCTGCAATTTGAAAAATAAATCCAGCACCTGTTTGTGAAGCCTTGAGCTTTTTTTGTGTATTTCTTCTGATGTCACCTACAGCCTCAGCACCAGAAATTTTGTCAGTAACAAAGCAGACTACATTGATATCAATACCAAGGACAAAGTATTCTTCATCGGTTGATCCATTTGCGGACTGACCACCTAATACATTTGGTAACTGAAACTGCCTAGGACTCCTTTAGTGTCATCTGTTCAATCCACTAAGAGCCTCTTGGAATCGGACATCATGAGGCTTGTGGATCAGCTCTTGACAGTGAAGGGATTACCTCCATCTTCATTACCCAGCCAACTTAGCACCAGGACCTGTCCCTCTTTGACATTGTCTCATCTTCCTCCTCCAACTTTAGTTGAGTCTTTGGAGCCTCTGGCACCGACCTGCCCAGCTCTGACTGTCTCGGTTCCAGTAAGAGTCTCTTCTTCGGAACTGAGAATTGCCTTGAGCTCCTCAAGTTTAAGAAACTGGAGGTCCCCCAGGGTCGAGACTTTGTGGCTGGTTCCGAGGAGCATTGTTTGACTTCTTTTTTTTTGGAACCATCCATGCCCCTCGGTGCTTTGGCATTCATTGGCTCAACCCAGGCTTCTGCTTTGGGGGCTGCCTCCTCAGTGCAGGGTTGGACCATGGTTCCAAAGGAGTCTATTTTGGTTCCTGGCTCCCATCCCTCTACGGGAAGGGGGTGGCCTTCTGGATCATAGAGAAGGCCTTGTCCATTGTGGACCCCCAGTCCTTGTCATCCCTGTCGGGCCAAATATCTGCATCCCCTCGACCAGAGGTACCATCTGACTCATCCCTGGGACAGGGGGTACAAAAGCCTCAGGAGAGACCCACCTTGATGGTTTTCTCTTTGTATACTTCCCTGGAACATCCTCCTGAGGAAATATCTGTGAATAAAAAGTGCAAGAGGAAGCTCTTAGACTTCCCTGAGGAGTCTTTCACTGAGGATGCTGATTTTGATGAGGGGGAAGGTTCCCCCAGGTCACCCACTGATGATGTTTCCTTCGGGGTCATCCTGGAAATCCTGAAACAGAGGGGTGGCTGGACTTCCTTCCAGCCTTCCTTGGAGGAATTGTTATACCTGGAGGCTTTTCATGCTCAGCCGTCTACCTCTTGGATCTCTCCACCTGCTGATAAGTTCATTAAATTGATTATGCAGCAGGCCTGGAAGATTCCTGACTCCATCGAGCTGATCCCCAAGAGGCATGACTGGATCCTTTCTGCCCCTAAGGATGAGCAGTATTGGGCTAAGGGTATCCACGTAGATGCCATGGTGATAGCGGCAGCCACAAAGAAGGAACTTGCAGAGTAAAGTCCTACTATACATCCTCCTAACAAAGACTCTAGGACTATGGATAGGTTTGAGAAGTGCATTTATGCGTCATCAACCTTCCCTCTCAGGTCTTTGAACTACATGATGCACTTTACCAGGTTGCAGAGAGATCTGATTAAAGAGCTGTCTGATACTCTCACAGGAGCAGTAGCTGAAGGGGTATGAGATAAAGTTACCTCACAGCTCATCACCCTCAAATCAATTTCTAACTCGTCCATGAGGCTAATTGCCCACACAGCCGAAGGGATGACAAAACAGCGGGTTCAGGTGTTACCATTAGGAAACATGCCTGGATGTACTTGTCTGACTTTGCGGAGTGATTTAAGTCTTCGTTCATCAATGCTCCATTTGACAGAACAGACCTTTTTTGATCCAAGGTAAAAGACACACTGGCCAGATGTGAGAAAGATGGGAAGACTCTTTTTACAGTTGGCGTTCACTCCTCAATGGCCCTACTCTAGGAACCAGAGAACTGGAAGGCTATGGTTCAAAAAATCCCAAGGGCCTTTCCAGGACGCACGTGGCAAGGGCTTTCCCCAGGGTAGTGGGGGAAGTAACAATGGAAGACATCGTCCTAGAGGCAGAAGTGTCTTGCAGAACCAGGGGTCCAGAGAGTCTTTCTCTGGTAACTCGTACCAGCACTCCTGAAGAAAGACTCGATTGCCTTGCTCTGGAGGTAGTCAGGGGACGATTATCCATGCACCAGTTTGCCTTGCTACAGATGACATCATTGAAATGGTTGCAGGGGATCATTTTTAGAGGTTACATTTGTCTTTCGTCAAATCCAAAAGCACAAACAAGACTCCAGGATGTTCCACCCAGTCACAGGGAAGCATCAGTCGTAGAAATTAAAAAACTGCTCGAAAAAAGAGTCATCCAAGAAATCCCACCAGACCAAATAGGATCAAGATTTTACTCAAGATTCTTTTTAGTGCCCAAAAAGACAGGAGACTAGAGACACATTGTGGATCTCAGCCAGTTCAACAAGGCAGTTCAGCAAACCAAATTCCGGATGGTCTCGATTTAGTCAGTACTTCCTTTCTTGGAAAACAATGATTGGATGTGCTCTGTATATCTTCAGGATGTGTATTACCATATAAAAATTGACAAATGCTCCAGAAGATTCCTGTGCTTCCAGCTGGGAGACAGTCATTTCCAGTTCAGAGCACTGCTCTTTCGTCTCACTACAGCCCCCCAGGGTGTTTACCAAATGCATGGCAGTGGTAGCAGCTCATCTCAGACTGCAGGGATTTTGAGTTTTTTCTTATTTCGACGACTGTCTCCTTACTGCTACCACCAGATGTCAACTAGAATGGGCAAGAGATTACACCCTTTATCTTTGCGCTTCATTAGGCATTACAGTAAATCATGAAAAGTTAAATCTACAACCTACTCAACAGTTGGAATTTATCTAATGAACACTGTTATGGGAATAGTTTCACTCCCAGAAGACAGGCTGCAAAAGATCAGATCACAAGTAAACCATATAGTTTAGACCAGAAGTGTCCCAGCCAGACACATCCTCAGGTGCTGGACTCGATGACAGCCTCTATAACTCTAGTTCCCTTAGCCAGATATCACATGCAGATTCTGCAATGGCTCCTAGCCTCTCAATGGTCATTAATGAATCAGCCGATGTCATATCGCATCTTGATCACCAATCACTGCAAACAAAACCTGCCTAGGTGGCTCCATTCCAATGACATTCTTTCGGGACATCCTTTCATCCTTCCACAGCCCCAAGCCATAGTGATCACCGATGCTTCCCAGATGTGGGGGCATTATCTGGAAAGGACAATCCAAGGCACTTGGTCCCAACAGGAGGCCAATTTAAACATCAATGTTCTAGAGATGAAGGCAGTGCTTTTGGCGTTGCAAGCATTTCAAGATACCCTTTCCTTGGGAACAGTGGCAATTCAGACGGACAACATGTCGCTGTTGTGGTACATCAATAAGCAAGGGGTAACCAAATCTTACCCACTTTGGTGAGAAGCCCTCAGAGTCAGGCAATGAGCGATTTCTTCCAACTGCTTTCTCATGGCAATGCATATCCCGGGGAGCTCCAACGTGATAGCAGACAAACTGAGCAGAACTATTCTAATGCCTCATGAGTGGTCTCTCAGTCCTGTGGCGATGTAGAAGATATTCCACCACTAGGGTCAACCTTGCTGCAATCTGTTTGTCTCCCCTCTGAACAACAAGTGCCGCAGTTACTTTGTCCTAATTCCCCTCACCCTGGGGGAGTCACCCAGAGGTGCTCTTCCCCACGATTGCCCCCCCCCCCGGTCTCCTGTATGCCTTTCTCCCAACTCCTCTGATATCCCAGTTTCTAAAGAAAGCCAAGAGGTTGGAGAAAACAATAATCCTCATTGCTTCATTCTGGCCTTGACAGTTTTGGTTTCCTTTCATATGGCCTCATCTACTTCGGAAACCTTGGATTCTAGACCCAGCTCCAGATCTATTATCTCATTTGAAGGTATGGTTCATCCGAATCTCCAACATCTCAAGCTCACTGCATGGCTTTTCCAATTCCTATGATTACCAAGCATTCTTCCCTTACCTCACCAGTCTGACAAATCATTCTGGCCCATCACAAACCTTTTACTAGGAAACTGTACCAGAGTAAATGGGAAAAATTTGCTGGATGGCATCTTCACAATGACCTTGACCCTTGTACAGCTCCTGTGGATCAAGTATTGGATTTTCTGGCTGTTCTTTATCAATCTGACTCTTCAGCCTCTACCATTCGGGTTCCACTAGTCACGATATCTAATTTCCATATTGATTTAGATGGTTCTTCACTTATATCACGTAAACTTTGGAAAGCCTTTTTGAAGGGACCCTAATTTTAAGGTCTCCATGTAAAGATCCCACTGCTCCTTGGAATTTACCCTCAGTTCTACAGTCTCTTACTCTATCCCTTTTTGAACCTTCAGCTACTTGTGACTTAAAATTTCTGACATGGAAAACTTTGTTTTTATTAGCTATTACTTCCGCAAGAAGAGTATCATAAATTCAAGCCTTGTTCTGCAAGCCCCACTATATAATATTTCACAAGGACAGGGTTTCCCCTCAGGACTAATCCTTCCTTCTTGGCAAAGGTAGTTTCAGAATCTAATATCAATCAAACCTTGCACCTACCAGTCTTTTTCCCTAATTATGTCAATAACGGATTGTACTGTCTATACTTATTAGACGTTCACAGGCAGTAACATTTTTACCTTCACAGAACAAAGGATATCAGAAAATCTGACCAACTGATTATTGCCTTTTCCTCTCTTTCCTTAGGTAACCCAGTTTTCAAGGTTACCTTAGCTAAATGGCTCAGAGATTGTATCACCTTTATCTATCATTCAAAGGGACTTCACCCATCATGCCTGTGAAAGCCTATTCAACTAGAGCTGTAGCAGCTTCTGCAGTTTTTCATGCCAGAGCTTCTTTGGGTGACATTTGTGCAGCAGCCACATGGTCATCTCAGTATACTTTTATCACCCATTGCAAACTGGACCAGGTATCTAGGGGACATGCATCAGTCAGCTCAATGGTGCTTAGGAATATTCTTCCATGAGACCTCCCAAGATTCAAGTTGCTAGGGACTCTGTACCACAGTCAGGGATTATGTGAAGATTGACAACATCAAATAAAGAAATTATTTCTTACCATAACATTCCATCTATGTTGTCGATCTTCACTCATCCTTGACATTCCACTCCGCCTTCCCCCAGCTTGAGACTCTTATTGGATCAAATACTCACAAGACTGGCTTCATGTTAGGGACACGGATCTGGTCTGTTATGGTTATTTACTATCTGTCTGCCACTATTTTATGCAAACTCGATCTGAGGTAATTTAAAGAGGAGCATTATGGGTAGAGCCTAGCCTGAGAGTTTGGAAGGCACAAGCTGAAGTAAATGGCCGAGTCAGTTCCGAGGCTCGGAACCGAGCCCCACAGTCAAGCATTAGTGAAGATCGACAACACAGATGGAATGTTATGGTAAGACACAACTTCTAAGACATAACTTCTTTTTTTGAGGCTAGTGGACTAGCTCCTGGCGGTGAGGGGATTAGCCACTTTCTCAGTTCCTAGCACTTCTGTCTCTGGAACCTTACATGTCCCTCACCCAATTCTTGTTCCACCTCCGACTCCAACTGAGCATTCAGAGTTCCTGGTTCCAACAGTCCCAGTATTGACTGTAACCGCACCAGTGAGAGCCTTTTCTCCAGTGTAGGTGACTACCCTGAGCTCTTTGGTTCTGTCGGAACCGTGGACCTCTTGGGGTCACAGCTTCATTGTCAATTCCGGGAAGTGTGGATTGACACCAGTCTTTTTGGAGCCATCCATGCTTCTTGGGGCTTTGGCACAAGTAAGTTCAACTCCAGCTTCAGGTTTGGGAGTGGTTATCTTGGTGCGGGATGAGACCATGGTTTCAAAGGAGTCTATTTCGATTTTGGGCTCCCATTCATCTATGGGCGGGCCTGCTTTCCGAGCCATGGAGAGGGCCTTGTCCTCTATGGGCTCACAGTTGATCCCTCCCTCATCAGAACAACATCTCGGTCCTTCCTGTCTCCCTGAGCTACCATCAGCCTGTGACCCGGGACAGTGGTCACAGAAACCTCAGGATGCAACTGTGGTGGTTATATCCTCTTCAGACACTTCTCTGGCTAGTCCCACCAAGGAGGTGCCCTGGAAGGGAAAGTGCAAGAGGAAGCACTTGGACTCCGCTGAAGAGTCTTGCACTGAAGATACTGACTTTAATGAAGGGGAAGGTTCCCCAAAGTCACCCCCAGAAGATGTCTCTTTTTGTGACATTCTAAAGATCCTTAAACAGAGGGGTGGCTGGACTTCCCAACGACCTTCCTCAGAGGAGTCAGTATACTTAGAGGCTTTCTGTGCTCGATTTTCTACAGCTTGGATCTATCCACCCGCTGACAATTTAATTAAGCTAATCACACAGCAGGCTTGGAAGATTCCTGATGCCATATAACCAATCCCTAAAAGACCAGATCGTATACTGTCAGCTCCCATGGATCAGCAGCACTGGGCTAAAGGCATGCCAGTGGATGCCATGGTGATTGTGGCAGCCACCAAAAAGGAACTTGCTGATGAAAGTCCTAGTATCCATCCTCCTAATATGGAGTCTAGGATGATGGATAGATTCAGGAAGTGTGTATACACTTTATTGACCTTCGTGCTTAGGTCCCTGAACTTTATGGCGCATTTCACCAGGCTTCAAAGAGATCTGATAAAAGAGCTATCAGGCACTCTAATAGGAACTGTAGCTGGGAGGTTCAAAATAAAGTAGCTTCTCAGCTGGCAACCCTTGATTACATCTGTAATTCATCCATGAGGCTCATTGCGCACACAGCTGACAGGAGAACTAGGGCAGCGGATTCTGGCATACCTCTAAGGAGACACACCCCTGGATGCACTTATGTGAGTTTGTGGAGCCATTTAAGTCTTCTTTTGTCAATGCTCCTTTTGACAGAACATCCCTTTTTGGCACCAAAGTTAAAGAGACAATTGCCAGATGTAAGAAAGATGAGAAGACACTTCCTGCCATGGGAGTATGCTTTTCCACTTCTCAACGGCCCTCTTCAAGGAACCAAAGGAAAGGCAAGCTGTGGATCAAAAAGCCCCAAGGGGTTTTCCAGGACTCACTTGGCAATGATTCCCTTCAGGGCAGAGGGGGTAATTATAATGGAAGACACTGTGCTAGACGCAGAGGTGGCCTGCAAAATCAGGGTTCTAGGGATTCATTCACTGGCAATGCCTTTCAGCGCTCCTAAATGGAGGCCTGATTGCTGTCCTCTGGAGGCAGTCAGGGGTCGACTTTCCCTGTACTTACCTGCCTGGCTATCCATAACAACGGTCAATTGGGTGCAGAGGATCATAACCAGAGGTTACAATATTCCCTTCTTGAAACTACCCAAACAACCAAAGAGAATTTTGGACGTTGGAATAATGATTGAGTAATGAGCAATGAATGATCTTTACTTGCGTATCAACATTACCAGCATTGATTCCAAACTTGTTCCTGTTCCTTCTGTACCAACATTCCACATTGGGCAGGACTACTAGCTTTGGATTTTTGGCTTACAAGGACGTCTTTGTATGATCCTGGGTTCAATACTTTCTTATTATGCCTCATGGAACATGTGCTGACCAAAAATGTTTTTTATTTTGATAATGCATGCTATTTGCAACTAAAAGGAACTGCGACGGGAGCATCTGTTGCTCCTATCTATGCGGATTTATTTATGGGATTCATTGAGCATCATTTGATATATGATGCTAGTCACAAAATTTTCCTTGGCTCTATGGACATTTGGCACCACTACTTGGATGATTGTTGGTTGGTTTAGTGTTCTGATGAGATATACCTACATGAATTTGTAGAATATTTAAACGAAAATAAGTGGGGTATTAAATTTACTGTGAATTATCATCGAAAAAGTAATTAGATTTTTGGATGTTGAAGTGAATGTGTTAGATGATGGAACTTTTTGAAGTGCTGTTTATAGGAAACATCCTCAAATTAATACCCTTTTTCATGCCACCAGTTGCCACCCCCAACATATCATCAATAATATCCCTAAGTCTCAGTTTTTAAGACTTAAAAGAATTTGTTCATCCGCGGCTGATTATGACATACAGGCTAAATATATAGTACAAAGGTTTCATAATAGGGGTTACGTAGTCCTATCTCGCCGTAATTCTTGCTGGATGGGTTTGGAGCTGAACCTCAGCTCCGACTCGGCTGATACTAAAGCTCGAGAACTTTCACTGGCTCGAGGCTATACCTTATCCCATGGTGCACCATGGCATTTCCCCATATCTCGTTTGCTGCAAAAGCTTTGAGGTTGTCTTCTTTACTGGCTCATTGGCTAAGTGAAATTTTTTGATATTTTTGCCTATATTTTGTCTTCTTTCTTATTAACAGTTTTACCGTATTACCTAGAGTGATTGCATGAGTGTTAGCATCCCCTGTCCCTTTCTTTAAGGATTGTATGTCCATTTAAGTTAGAGGGCTGTAGCTGCCCATTTAAATTAGAAGGCATTTCCTCTCTGTGTGGTAGTTTTCCTTTGTATAAAAAAAAAAAATATCTTGTCTCTTTATAGTTGTACTATTATTATCGTATTTGTTTCTTTTCCTGTCATAAAAACAAAATGTCTAAGGATAAAGATAGCGATCACAAGGAACACCGCCCTTCTGGCTTTAAAAAGTGTGATAAGTGTTCTCAGAAAATGTAGTTAACCAACAGTCACACCAGTTGTGTGTACTGTCTTGGGGAGCCTCATAGGCAAGAACCCTGTACTTTTTGTCATGTGTTCAGCACCAGGGTTCTTAATGAACGTAAAAGGAAACTTATTGATAAGGGTCTGATGAGTAGTTCCTTCCAAGAATAGCTGGAACAATGTCAGATGGTCTCTAAAAGTCACAAAAGGAAATCTCCATCGGATCCTGCTTTGGAACAGACAAAAAAATAAAAAGTGACGGAGCCGAAGTGTTCTGGCTCCAATTCTGCTTCTTCGGTCTCGGTGCCGTCAATTTCATCGGCTTCGAGACAATCATCTGTGTCGAGACATTCGCCAGTCTTGGAATCAGTTTCACCAACATTAAGATCTCCTATTTTGGAAAGGAGGAGATCTCCATCTGTCTCCACCCATTCCTCCAGGACACTGTCTGATGAGGATGTAGAGTGGGTGGTGAAGAGGCTGCTCTGTGACCCGGCGCTGGCAAAAATTTTAGCCTCTCCGGACCCAAAGGTTTCAGATCCATCCCATCCTCAGTCTACTGTTCCTCCTCCAACTGCCTCGCTTTCGGAGTCTAATATTTCGGGTCATATAGTGCTGGAACCCTCGGTTCCGAGAACTCTTCCTGTTTCCTCGGAACCGATAACTCTAACTTCATCAACTCAGTTTAGAGCTGAGGGGTCTGGGAGCCGACATTCTCCGGTTGACTCAGGAAAGGATAGTCACCCCAGTTTTTCTTCGGATCCGACCCTCCCTCTTGGTGCTTCGGCTCTTGTGAGCTCGGCTCCCACGTCCACTTCGGAGCCTGCTTCTCCTGTTCGGAGTCAACCTTCCATTTCATTGGAGCGGAGGTCTTCTTCAGAGCGGGGTGGTAAGGCTTTTGAGGGGATAGAGAGAGCTTTGTCAAGTGCTAAAGCCCTGCCATTGGACCTGACATCCCTCCAGCAGCTGGTAGCAGCCTCTTCTCCCCCATCTGCCCCTAAGCATAGGGAACCAGAGCCCCAAGGAACCACCATAGGTGGTGTCCCCTCTTCCAAAACTTCCCCAGATTATCCCACTGGAGAGGTCCCTAGGAAGAGAATTTGTAAGAGGAAGCATATTGACTCACCCGAGTCAGTCACTTCTGACACTGATTTGGATGAGTCAGAAGGGTCCCCAGGATCCCCCTCTGAGGATGTCTCCGTTGCGGACATCCTAGAAATCCTTAGACAGAGGGTGACTTGAAGACCTCTAACCCTACAGAGGACAAATCAGTGTACCTTAAGGCTTTTGGTTCACGTCCTTCCACCTCCTGGTTGACACCACCATATGACCAACTATTAGGGGTCATATCTTGGAAAGCTTGGACCTCACCAGATACAGTGCAGCCTGTCCCGAGGAAGCCTAATAAATTTATTACTGTTCCAGAAGACAAAACCTTTCTAACCAAGGGAGTACCTGTGGATGCTATGGTGGTAGCAGCAGCCACAAAGGAGAAGTTATCTGAGACATCCTCAAATATCCATCCTCCTAATAAAGTGTCTAGGATGATGCATAGGTATGGAAAGCGTACATTTTCTTCAGCGGCTTTTACCTTAGGATCGCTGAACTACCTGTTCCATTTTACTAGGCTATAAAGGGATCTCCTAAAGGAGTTGGGAGATACCCTTCAGGGTTCAGTAGCGTCGGGATCTGCTGACAAGGTATTTTCGCAGCTCTCCACCCTTACCTCTATTGTTAACTCCGTCATGAGGCTGATTTCTTACGCAGCTGATGGCGTGAGCAGGGTGGCTGCATCAGGGATCTCTCTTAGGACACATTCCTGAATGCATCTATGCAATTTTACGGAGTCCTTCAAGTCTTCCTTTACCAAAGTCCCCTTTGATGGTTCAACTCTTTTTGGACCTCAGGTAAAAGAGGCTTTAACCAGGTGCGAGCAGGAAGGGAAAACCTTATCTGCTGTCGGAGTCCATTTCTCCCTTCCTTCCAGACCCTATCCCAAGTGTCAAACAGGAGGGAAAATGTGGTTGCTTAAATCCCAAAAAGGTTTCCCTTAAGCCCAGGGTCAACCCTCCCCTAGAGGCAGAGGGGGAGGTAATAATGGAAGTCGCCGGTCTCGTGGCAGAGGGGGTCTGCAACACTAGGGTGATAGAGATGCTTTCTCTGATCGACCCTTTCATCGCCCCTGAAGGGTTGCCTGACTGTCTGTGTCTGGAGGCAGTCTGGGGTCATCTGTCACTGTACCCAAGCACATGGCTACAAATTTCTCAAGATTGATGGGTACAAAATATAATTTCCAGAGGTTACCTCATTCCTTTTGTTTCCGATCCCCCTACAAATCGGTCTTTATCAGATGTACCACCCAATCAAATAGACCGTGCAACATTAGAGGTTATCTCATTGCTTCAAAAAAGAGTCATCCAAGAAATCCCCACAGAGCAAATAGGATCCGGAACTTACTCACGATTCTTTGTTGTTTCAAAAAAGACTGGGAACTGGAGATCAATTCTAGAGCTCAGCAAGCTGAACAAGTCTGTAAAAAAATCAAAGTTCCGTATGATCTCTCTGCAGTCAATTTTTCCATTTATCGGAAAAGACAATTGGATGTGCTCCATAGATCTTCAGGACGCATACTACCATATCAAAATGGACAGGCGCTCCAGAAGACATCTACACTTTCGGCTAGGAGCCAGTCATTTTCAATTTCGAACAGTGTCCTTTGGCCTCACTACAGCCACCAGAGTGTTCACCAAATGTATGGCGGTGGTCATGGCGCACCTGAGACTTCAGGGATTCCGGGTGTTTCCGTACTTAGATGACTGGCTCCTCACTGCTACCACCAAGCACCAACTAACCTGAGCCAGAGATGAGACTCTATCCTTGTGCACCAGATTAGGAATTATGGTAAATCTAAACAAATCCACTTTATCTCCAGTGTATTGTCTTCTTAGGCTCAGACCTAGACTCAACCACCATGACAGCAAAACTGACACCAGAAAGGATAGAATCGTTACACAACCAAGTCAGACTCTTGCTGACCAAAGACAATGTACAGGCCAGGATAGTTCTTCAAGTTCTAGGTACTATGGCATCCACCATTCTGTTAGTTCCCCTAGCCCATTTACACATGAGAGTGCTTCAGTGGCTACTATTTGCCCAGTGGTCAATGCAGGATCTACCCTTGTCCCACCAAATACGCATTATAAACTTCTGCAAGAAGGATCTAACATGGTGGTTACATACAGATCCACTTTATCTAGGTCATTCCCTTGTTTTCCCTCAACAAAATGCAGTCTTGACCATGGATGCTTCCCAGATTTGGGGGGGGGGGGCATTATCTGGGAATGGTCCAAGGTATCTGGCAGAATCACGAAAACCACTTGCACATAAATGTTCTGGAGATGAGAGCAGTGCTATACACGTTGCAAGCACTTCACAGTTCTCTTCCCACCAGGACAATTGCAATTCAATCAGACAACATGTCTGTAGTGTGGTACATAAACAAGCAAGGGGGAACCAAGTCTTGCCCACTTTGTCGAGAGCCACAAAGAGTATGGAAATGGGTGATGGACTCTCAACGTTTTCTGGTAGCAACGCACATTCTGGGGAAGTCCAATGTGATAGCAACTCTGATGCTTTGCAAGTGGTCCCTGAAAACAGAAGTTGCAGAAGAGATTTTCCACAAATGGGGCCATCCTTGCTGTGATCTATTTGCCACATACATGAATGCCAAATGCAGCAGCTACTTTGCCCTCATTCCCCATCTGGGGATGTCACCCAGGGACGCTCTGGTCCACAATTGGCCTCTGGGACTTCTTTACGCTTTTCCACCCTTTCCCCTCATACCCAAAGTGATTCAGAAAGCAAAACTGTTGAAGAGTACTCTGATCCTCATTGCTCCTTACCTGCCTCACCAAGTCTGCTTCCCCTTCCTGTGGCCTTATCTCTTGGAAGAACCATGGATTTTGGAACCATCTCCAGACCTCCTGATTCACCAGTCGGGGCAGTTCCATCCTACCATCCAAACCCTGAAATTGACAGCATGGCTGCTCCAGTTCCAAGAATAGCCAGGTGTATATCTCTTTCTCCTACTGTTAAAGACATCCTCATTTCTTCCCACAAACCTTCCACCAGAAGATTATACTTCAGCAAATGGAAAAGGTTTTCCATTTGGGTGACTAAACAAGGCATAGATCCCTACTCGTCTTCCATAGAGTCTATCCTGTCCTTCCTTCCATCTATTTTTCAAGAAGGAGCTGCAGCTGCTACCATTAGAGTTTAGTTGGCTGCCATCTCAGATTATCATTTTGGGAACATGGGAAATTCTGTTATGTCCCACTCTTTATGCAAAACCTTTTTGAAAGGAGTCCTCCTTCTCAGACCTTCAATCAGGCAACCTCAGAGCCCTGAGACTTGAACTTAGTTCTGACCTCATTGATTTCTCCACCATTCAAACCATCTTCTTCATCTGACTTGAAATTGTTCTCTTGGAAGACATTGTTCTTAGTAGCTATAACATCTGCTAGGAAGGTTTCAGAATTGCAAGCTCTGACCATTCGACCTCCATATATTATTTTCCATAAGGACAGAATTTTCCTAAGAACTAATCCTTCTTTCCTCCCTGAGGTATGCTCAGAACATAATCTAAACACAACTATTGAATTACCAGTATTCTTACCCAATTATAGTAATAGGTCAGAATACAGACTGCATCAATTAGATGTCCATCGAATTCTCCGATTTTACCTGCACAGGACTAAAGATTTCAGGAAATCGGATCAATTGTTTGTTTCCTTCTCAAACAAAAACAAAGGCTTGCCTATTTCCAAAGTAACTGTCTAAATGGCTTTCAGACTGCATTTCATTTTCTTACAAAAGTGTTGGAAAACAATATTTCTAACAAAATTTTCTTTGGGCAATATCCCATCTAGTATAATTTTCTTGTTTCATATACTATTTGGCATTACAACAACATTATGCTTTTAGCACATTGTGTTTTACTTGAACTGTGTTTTTAAGAGATGTAGTGATTAATTGTTTAATTGATGTATTAACTTTTCAGCCAATTACTATTTGCATTAGAGTATATATGGTTTCTTGCAATGGTAGTATGATTTTTCAGTTCTGATGAATTCATTACAGATGATGAAAGCGCTTAACTACTTTAAATTTTGACCGTGTGTGTTTTAAAATTAAGTGGAGGTTTTTTCTAATGGCCATTGGGTGCAGTTTACTTGGTTACTATTATGTATTTAGTTACTTTCTTGCAAACAAGATCTGGGGAATTGCCGTGGTGCACCATGGGATAGGGGATAGCCTTGAGCCAGTAAAAGCTCTCGAGCTTTAGTATCAGCCGAGTCCAAGCCAGCTCCGAACCCATCCAGCAAGAATGTAGGTGAGATGGACTACAAACATGGAATGTTATGGTAAGTACATAACTTCTTATTTATTATATTACATTACATTATATATCAATATTGGGACATATCACAAATGGATGCTAGCGTAAAAGATTTATTACCAAGGAAATGTAGATTTTCTTACAGGAAAGGCAAGAGTATGACTGGTTGGTTTAATCATTATAAGAAAGGGAACAGAATGGTACAAACTGATACACAGATGAGATTGGATGGCAACAAATCAATGGGCTGCCATCCTTGTGGACACTGTAGTTTTTGTAAGTTCGTCCCGAAACAGAATTCCTTTACCTCCCCCAATTGTCCCAAAGTATTTGATATTTTGGTTTATGGAAATTGTAGCAGTGGCTGGGTGGTATATATGGCTAAATGGACCTGCTCAGCATTTTATGTAGGGCAAACATCACGCCCGTTTAAAATAAGAATATCTCAGCACAAAAGTTATATTAGGTGTGCTAGAAGTACTAATGCCCTATATAAACATAGGTTAAAACATACCACAGCTAAATTTTCTTTTACTGTTATTGACAGAATTCAAAAGCAATATATGCAGCAGGAGAGTTTGCATTCCCTTTTAAACTATAAGGAACACATGTGGATAATTAAATTAGGGGCTTTGTTTTCCTCTGGTGTTAATGAGCAATTATAATTAACCAATGAAATTGTTGAGGTACTATGTAGTTTTCATTTATATGTTTGTTATTTGGGAGCACATTTAGTTAGCACTGATGAAGGCTATAAGCTGAAACTGGTATGCTTTTTTCACCTGTTGGTGTTTGGAACTGATGTTTTTATGTGCTTCTAATTTGGATGGAATCTGCTTGTATTTTGATTAAAATTCAAATTTGAATGAGAGCTATATTGTGTGCTGGCCTGTGGAGTTGAATTAGAGCTGGATCTGAGGATGTCTTGTATACCAGCCATAGAAAATCTCTCAGAAATCAGTAGAAGATTATAGAGTATAGATTGTTACCATGACCCACCATTATGTCTACATCTCTAACCATGATACATATGCTTCCATAATCTACCAGAATGTCCTTATTCCTACCTGATAGACATGGTACTATGCCTCATCAGACTGTCTCCCTCTATACCCTAATGCGTAGAATACCATGACCTGCCAGGATGTCCAGATCACTACCCTGATACATATGCTACAATGACCCACCACTGTGTCCCTATACCTATCCCTGATACATATGCTAGCATGACCCACCAGGGTTTCCCCATCACTACCCCTGGTAGATATGCTACTATGACCCACCAGTATGTGGACATCCCTTTCACTAATACATATGCTACCATAACCCAATATGTATATTCCCAACCCTACTCCTAGATACATATGGCATAGTGGTGCACCAAAATGTCCCTGTGCTTCACCACTGATACATATGCTACTGTGACTTAGCAGCATGTTCCCTTCCCTACATTCCATTGTGTCCTGTCAGTATTCAGACAGATACAGGAAGCTTCCTTTTCAGTGACCTAGTCTAGTATGTTTTTTCTAACGATAGAGCTTGTATGCTTAATTTCATTTTTTTTGAGAGTGTGGCTGCCACACCAGATGAAGATGTTTGTGTCCTTGTAGCTTGCTTGATCTGGCTAAAGCATTAGGCAGTCTATCCTATGAAAAAGTCATACATACATTCAATGATCTGGAATGTAAATGAAGCTATAATAGCTTAGGTTCACAGCTGCCTGCATAGTCCTGGAGCCACTCTTTTTGGCATTCTTTTTTCTCAGTCTGGCATCAGGCAGCTCCCTCCTTTGCAGCAACAACACTATTTATGGGTAATAATTAAAAGTTGTCAAAATAGTAGAAAATCCAGGAATCTTTGTAGATGTTGACCTTTCATTTGATATTTACTTAGCCACAACCATAAGCAAAGCATATATATATGCCTATCTGATACTGCTTGGGGTTGTGAGCAATGTCAGGCAGGTAATTGTCACTCTTTATAATGCTCTTAGCAGACAAATTCTAGAATACTATCCCCTGTTCTGTAACCTACTCACATTCCATCTGTGCAGTCAGAGAAGGTACAAAAATTACTCACAAAAAGAGTCAAAGCATTTTAAATTGTGTGTTACAGCTGAAAACTACAGAAGCTGTTTGTCTTCTCTGTATCTTATTACCTTTCAGATGACATCCATGCCTGATATACAGAGCATTAAAGGAGCCCCTTACTCAAAGTCATAACTAAGGTGGGGCAAATGGAGAAGTTGTTTTGGATGCACATTGTTTGGAAGGTGGGTGGGGGGTGTGATCATTACTGTAGAAAAGGTGCCAGTCAGTCCCTAAAGGTCAGTGGTGCAATCTCTGAGCATGAGGTCATAACATCCCTGTATTCTTCCTTTATATCACCCATTCTCAGCTAGAGCGTCTTCTGTGTGGAGATGTGTGAATGGGCGTACCTTCGTTGAAGGTTGTGCGTCAGAGCTGGCAACTCGGCACGTAAAAATCTACTGCCAATCATTAGCGGACCGGAGTTCCGCTGTGGCGACCCCTAATCGGAAAAAAGCCAAAAGACATAACAATAACAACAACATTGAGTACAATGCCCTGTTCGGCATGTACCTAGCAAAGCACATGCAGTAGCTGGAGAGACCACAGAGGTTCCTCACCAGGAGAATCCCGGGCCTCAAAAATCTACCATACACAGATATGCTAAAAGCCCTGTCCCTCTACTTAGTTTCATACAGACTCCTCAGAGGTGATCTCTGTTTGGCATACAGGGTGATCTTGGATCTCACCTTGATGGGACTGCTGCATATCCACAAGGTCAAGCTCCACTCAAGTAACCTGCACGCATGGCCTCAGCCTGGTCTGTAACATCAATAGGACATGTTGGCGAGACAGATTTGTGTCCCACAGACTCTCCCATCTGTGGAATAGACTCCCTCTCCTCGTCAAGCAGACTACCTCTTTACCCCTTTTTAAGTGCAACCTGGATAACTGGATGGGAAACAGAAAATGTATCCCTGGGATTTCACTCGTGTCCCTGCTGGACATGGGCATTGGGTGCTGACTTGTCTAAACATAGGCTAAACTCTTGGCTAGACTTATAAGGTTCTCAGGGCCAATAGCCTAGTAACTTCCTATGATCTTATGATCCTATGATCCTGTGAGTGCCTGTTTACTCTTGCAACTTCAAGCACTAATAGTATTTATTTAAGCAGCAACAGTTAAGATTGTAGCTGAGCACACCTGTCTGAATCTCAACATATATGATCTATCACAGGTGGATTTTCCTCAACCTGCAGCTGTTCCTGTTGTTCTTCCAGCCGCAGAGGATGCCTTTTTTGTCAGCCTGCACTTTTCTGACAGTCGCTCATCTGCTCCTTAGACAGTCCTAGTCCCATAAGTTTCTTTTTTCTAACTCCAGAACAGATCCTGCAGTAATTTCCTTGTCAAAGTCTGCTTCTACCAAGCTTTTTTTTTCTGCTGCTTCCCCTGCTAACAAACTGGGAAAGGTTTTGGATAGGTTTGGTAGAAAGTTTATTCTTCTTCCATGTTGGCCTTCAGAATTTTAACTTATCAGGCACATGTTAATTACTAATCACCCTCATTCAGATGCTGAAACTTCTATTTGTTCAGTGGTATCAGCTGTGTATCAGGTAACAAACATACTTTGAAATGTGCTTATGACACTGCTGATATTGTTTCCAGGACTGCTGCCACTGGCTGTGTTTTGATAATATTTGCTTGTTGAAAATCTCAAAGTTTGCCAGAAGATTTTAAAACTGAAATTTTAAATGCTCCTCTAGAAAAAGAAATTATATCTGGTCCTTCCTCTGTGAAAGTCCTTAAGAGTTTTGTTAAAAGGGGAAAGTTAATTCTGGGGGTTACCCAGATTTTTAAACCCTCCCTTCAGAAATATAAAAAAAGTTTTTCCCTCCATTTCAGATTTCTATTTGTAAAAACAGAAAAAGTTTCAAAGAAGCAAAAAATAAATAAATAATAAAAATAAAAAAAAAACAGTGATCGGAAGGGTCAAAGAAGAAAGGAGGACCCTCCCAGAACCAAAGACACCCTAAAATCAGATTGACTATATGACACCCCTGTGGATATTCACCCTTCCCAACTTGTCAGCCCCATAAATCTATCCCAATGTTTACATTTTCACTATTCTTTGTGGCACCAGATAACTTCAAATGGTTGAATGTTGAGAATCATTCTAGAAAGTTTCAGCTGGCAGTGAGAATCCCTTCCTCATTTGCAAGGGATTCCTCCACTTCCTCCCATTCAAACTGGCTTGTTCTCTCTTGTCTTGAATTAGTCGCTGTGTCAGGGTGACATAACAGGTCGTCTAGATCAAACAGGGTAAGGACTTTATTCAGGAAATGTTCTGCTGTCAAAGAAAGAGGGGAACATGGAGATGTGTCATAGACCTTTCTTTTGTAAATCTGCATATTATACTTTTAATGTTCAAAATGCTTTCTTCACAGTCTCTGTTACCCCTCACTTCTTCTTCCAGTTTTGTGGTAAGTTTGGATTTAAAAGATACTTACCATCATATTCCAATCAACAACAATTTCATGATTTTTGCTTTTCTGTGTGTCTGGTTTGCATTTTCAGTTTGCTCTTTTGCCCTTTGGGTTATCTACAGTCCTAAGAGTCTTTATAAAGTATATGTCTCCTGTAATAGCCCATTGCAGGTTGCAGGGCATTCACATTTTCCCCTTATCTAGACAATTGCCTGATTTTTGCAGATTCTTTCAAAGTTTGTCAAGAATGTTTGGCTTGAGTAATAAAGCTATTTATCAGCATGGGATTTCACGTGAACAGAGATAAATCTTTTCTCATTCTTTCTCACAAGATAGCGATTATAGGGTGTCTTCTAGGTTCAACACCTGTACTGGCTTTCCTTTCTGAAAACAAAGTGGAGAGTTACAGGGAACACTTTCTGGTATTTTTCAAACTATTCTCAGGCATCTGCCAGAGAATATCTCAGAATTTTAGGCTTGATGACTTCAAATATTCTTGCGATTCTCTTGGCCAGACTGCACATGAGAAAGATTTAATTGTTTGTCAAGTCAGTTTGGACAGAGCACCAGCACCCTCTATCATTTCATATTCCAGTGCTGGGCTTTATAAAAAAGGAACTTGATTGGTGGGTGAATCAGTTGTCTAAGTAACCTCGAAGAAAACTGATAAACACTGAAGCTGTTCCAGATGATAACAAATGAAATCATGGACTTTACACAAATAAAAAACGTTTATTGAACAATTCTGTCAGCTTATAACAGTTGACTTCTTCAGAGTAATCATAAAATAAAGTAACCAGTTTAAAAATCCCTCTTCGGGGATGATCACATGGTCACAAAGTCACCCAATAAGGGGGTGGATTATCATTTTGTCAAAGATGGCTTATGTAAATAGGATGAATCTTCATTTGTTAGATTGTGTTTATATGAAAAATTTTCACTTAACTGTGTCAACATATATAAAAAAGTAGATTTACTGATCAAAGACATGCTGGATTAAAGACAAATTGATTACGAACTGTCACTATTTTTAAATTCCAGATACCCTATGGTGCCGTCGATCTTTGATATACCAAAGATTCATAAAAACATGCATGATCATCCTTTAAGGCCCATAGTGAATGCTGCTAAATCTAAGTTATATCCTTTAGCTAGATAAGTTGATGTTACACTTAAAAATTTTTGAATTCTTTTGAGCATCTATGTGTTGATTCTTGGTATTTTATAAGCAAACATAATGAAGTGAGTTTCATTGAGGACATCATCTTTCTGACTATAGATGTTGTCAATCTTTTCAATGTTAATCCACACGATGTAAGTATGGAATTGTTTCATTTTCATTTTTTTTATTGTAGAGCAGATTTGTACTCAATGTGTTTGTCAAAGTCTGAATAGTAATTGGATAGAGCTGTATGACTGGTTTTTGTAATGAATAATTATTTATTTTAACTATTCATTGGTGGCTTTGTGACCATGTGACCCACAAAAAGGACTTTTAAAACTGGTTAGTTTATTTTATGTTTATTCTGAAGAAGTCAACTATTACAAGCTGATTAAAGCACTCAATAAATGTTTTTTTATTTTTGTAAAGTCAGTGGTTTCATTTGTTAGCATCTGGAATGACTTCACTATTTATTTGAATCAGTTGTCTCTCAATCCAGGTCTTCCCTTTTCCCTTCCAGCCCCTACTCAATCTAACAATAGATGTTTTGAACTTTGCTTGGGGACTTGTGTCCAAAAGAGTGAAAGTACATGGTTTATAGAATAAGCAATACAAGTTAAAAAGCATACATGTCAAGGAAATTGTGGCTTAAATAAATGCTCTCAAATCTCTGAACCATCTTTGGACTCCATTCCCTCTGTTAGTAATCACAGACAACACCCCAGTGATGTGGTACATAAACAAACAAGGGGAACCAGGTCCTATCCCTTTGCACACTAGCTGTGGTAGTCTGGGATCTAGCAACTCAGTTCAGGTTGTCCACCCAGGCTACATACATTCCTTCAGAGCAAAACATTGGGGTAGATAAGCTGAACAGGACTGGAATAGATCCTCATGAAAGAAAGTTACATCAGAAGAGGTCTCCATTAATTGATCCATCAGTGGGGATTTCCACAATTAGATCTGTGTACCTCCAGTCAGAACAGAAGCTAAAAAACTTCTGCTCGAGTACTCCTTACAGGCTAGTCTGGAAGACAGATTCCTTTTCAATCCCATGGATAGGAATGTTTCTTTATACCTTTCAACCCTTTCCTCTGATAACCATAAATCTGATGTTGTCCTTTTCATTCTTCCTCAACCCATTGGTTTGGATCTGATTCTTGGATCTGACTTGGTCACATATTTCAGACTTTGGATGCAAATCTCAAGCTCCTCCCGCTACCCATAATGTCTCAGTGCATCCCCATTACCCCAGATCTTGTTTGCCGCCATCATGCCCAGATGCGGATTTGTCTTGTGAGCTGTTTCATAACAAATATTTGTAAGTTTATCTTTTAAAAGTTAATTTTTCTCCCTCTCAGTTTTCTCTGAAGTTAGTTCTGCTACTATTTTTTTTCCACATAGTATATATATCTGTCTTACTTTGATGATTGGGGGTACTGCCAGCTATCCCAGGAGAAGCAGGGCAGTGGATGTGTAACATATGCCAGCACAGTTAGCTTGAATGTTGTAAAGAATTATATATCATTTGTATATCAAACTGATTTGTACAGATGCTTCTGTTGAAAAATGTATTTGTAAAGCTGCTTGTGTTAAAACTGTATCAACAGTGTGCCCTGCTGGGCAGCAAAGAAATGTGCATGCATTATTGTAACTATTTCAATGCTTGTAACAGATGATACTGGAGGAGAAGAGGTTAATCTCAATCGACCTGACTTTGAGAAATAGTAAAAAAATTAAATTACTGGGTCTAAGCCATAAAGATGTTATCTCACAGTTTTGAATGCAGCCAGAGACAAAAGGTCTGTACTAGGAAGCTTCCTGCATTGTCATTGGGGTGAACTAATTGCTACTCTGAAAGGGTGGAGGTTTGAAATTGTTTTATGACTTCCAGGAGCTACAGTAGATCTTAGCAAGGCTCTGTGTGTGTGCATTATTGACACCTACTGTATGGGATAAATCCTGACAGCTTCTAGCAATGGTGAGGGGTTGCATGGAAACCAGAAGTCAGATGAACAGATGTATGGTATGTCATTCGGTACAGAAATAATGTTTTAATACTAGATGAGACTGAAGTCTGAGGAGCAGTCTGTTTCTTGGAACCTGACATAGAAGGATCCTTCACCTACTTTGTCTTGCCTTGCTCTAGTAAGTGAACCAGGGAATATTACCTCTTTAGATTAGTCAGGAAACATAGTGATAATAGTTAAATACTGTTTTTTCTTTATCTGTGTGAATATATTCATCTGTGTTATTTTAATATTTCCTGTGGTTGAAACTTTGGTGTTTACTGTAAATAGATATTTAGTATTTTCTTGTTCTTTTATTATTTATTACTAAATATATTTAAACTTTCCATTGTGGTTACAGAGAGAGTGGTGGAGGACTTGGCTTGGACACTGGGCTGAGGACTTAACTCTGCAGCTGTGCCACTGGGGAGCCTTACTGGAGACATTGGAAGAGACAGAGAGAAAAATCCAAACCCACGGCTGAGTGTGTTCCCTGTGTGCTCTTAAGGGAAATTGTGCTTGATGCAGAGAGCTGCATCTGGAAATACTGGATGTATCCATTTTTGTTCCACGTGAACGTGCCTCTCCAGTGTCAGTGGTGAGGATCGAGGCTCCTTGATTAATGGCCCAGAGTGCGGACTTCACATATTGGTGAGCAGTGGTGTGGTTATTAATTGAACTTCTACAGCCTTTAGGCAGTTGTCACTAAATGTGGATGTACTCCCAAGCAGCCACAAGGTAAACATTCAGAGTTTCATTTCACAATAGTTCTATTTCATTTTTTTAGTTTAGTTTAGTCAGGAAAAGCAGGCAGAGATGTCAGCAGAGGATTATGGCAAGCTGACAAAGAACCAGCTGGCCAAGGTGTGCGAAGCCAAAGGACTGGTGCATGCCAACACGACTAAAGAGGAAATTATTTAAGCCTTAATTGCAGCTGTAGCCCAGGCCAGTAACCAGAAGGAAAACCAGACTGGTGATGGGAATTTGCAGCCCTCAGAAACAGGGCAATTCACCTTTTTCTCAGAGGACTTAAAAATCCAAATGGAGTTAGAGACTGGAACTGGAGGTAAAATGTTTGAAATTAGAATCAGCAGAGGGACTGCAGCATTTCAAGGCTGAAGAAAAGGAGAAACAGATGAAATTAGAATCAGCAGGGAGACTGCGGCATTTGCAGGCTGAAGAACACGAAAAGCAGCATCAACATGAGAGAGAAATTCTGTCTCTTTGCCAGCATCATGAAGGTAATGGGGAAGGGAATAACCGAACCTCAGAAGCAATACAGCAACGTATAGCTATCACTGCATCTATCTTTCCAATCAATATGCATCTCCCCAAAATAAAAATACCTCCCTTCCACTCACTAATATCTAAAACAAGACAAAGTATATTAAATGCTATCCACTAAAAGTCAGACCTCATTACTACCCTACTATCCTGCTTATATCAGGAGACATACACCCAAATCCAGGACCATCATCTAACTCTTCCTCTCACAAGACATCTCTCCAAACTCATGCCACTCATCCACAATAAACAAACAAATCTCATTCTACTCTGTCAATACCAAAAGCATCCTTAACAAAGTTAGCCAATTTCATGCTTGGATATCCAATCATAACCCAGATGTTATTTCCCTAACTGAAACGTGGCTAAAACCCCAAACCCTAGACAAAGACATTCTTCCCCCTGGTTATAACATAATCTGCCTAGATTGTCAAAAGAAAAAGGGAGGTGGAGTTGCCATTGTCTATTCCAATAATCTCACTGTCTCTCATCCCATGCTCTCTATCCCATCCTTTACCCCTGCTGAAGTACTGGGAGCTAACCTTAAGCTCAGTGACTACACTACCATTACTGTAGTAGCCATCTACATTCCACCAGGAGATAACATTCCCCTGCTTGAAAATATTCTCTTCTACTTCTCTCATAACATCCTGAACAAAACCATCTTTCTCGGGGATGTTAATATTAACTGGCAAACCCTCAGTAATCCTAACTCTCCACATCATATTAATCTATATGGATTTACACAACTAATCTCTCATCCAACCCATACAAACAACTGTCACTCTCCTAGCACCTTAATAGATTGGATACTTACCTCTAATCCCTCCAAATACCACAATTCTGAGACACTTCCTGACTCCATAAGTGACCACTCACCCATAAAAGTGCTCAGGTATACTCTCCAACACTTGAAACCACACAGAATTATCACCTGCTGTAAACATTCCAACTTCAGCCCAGAAACCTTTAAAACCCTCCTCTCTAGAATAAATTGGAACTTCCTCACCCAGCTCCCACTTGATGAAGCAACTCAGCTTTCCTTCACATTTTAAACTCACTAGCTCCACTCTGGAAAGTAAGAATAAAAGCTAACATATCCCCTTGGCTATCTAAAATAACTCGGACCCTCATGAAAATCAGAGATAGAGCTTGGAAAACATGGCTACAGTCAAAACACCCTGCTGACTTGATTAGGTATAAAGAACTAAGAAATCAGACAAAAAAAACTCATCAATAAGGACAAAAAAGATTTCTACTACAACCCACCAACAACTCTAAAATCTGATCCAAAAAAATTCTGGAACATTATTAACCAAATACTACACCCAGGCTACCCTACTTCACCCAACCCATGCCCTGAAATGTCACCAGAAGAAATAACCAACACCTTCAATACCTATTTTATAGAATCTATATCCAAGCTATTTAATCTCAATCGCAACCTCCCTAAGAACAATCCTCCCAACTACCCTGAACCTTTTCCAACTTCAAAGTCTGTAAACACTTTCTCTCTTAAACCTGTTCCAACCACCAATATCAAAACCCTTCTCTCTAAGTTAAAACCATGCTCTGTATCTGCTAACAACATCCCCTCTTGTTTTCTTCAGATAGCAGCTCTTTCTCTTGCTCTGCCTGTATCTATCATAATCAATCGCTCCATCTCAGAATCTAAAGTCCCCCTCAATCTGGAAACAATTCTACACCATACCTATTCATAAAGGAGGTAACTTCACTGAAATCTCTAATTTCAGACCCATTGCTATCCTCTCCCCCTCTCTAAAGTCTTGGAGAAATGTATACATAAACAAGTTATGCAATATCTCATACAAGAAAACCTACTTCCGCCCACATAGCATGGTTTCTGACCTAAACATAGTACCACCACAGCACTGCTATCCTTCCTTAATACTATCTCTTTAGCCAGAGATGGTCATAAACTTATCTCGTCTAGTTCTTGATCTCTCAAAGGCTTTCGACACCGTTTCTCACTCTCTGTTACTGAACAAACTGTCTGACCTCAGATACACTTGCATGTTTCTCCAGCTATCTCACTGACAGACTTCAATCAGTAAGATGGCACTCTGCACTATCTACTAACCTTCCAGTAAGAATGGGTGTCCCCCAAGGATCCATTATTGGTCCATTAGTCTTTAATATCTTCACAAACTTACTGTAGTCTTCCTGCCTACAGTCTTCTATAGTCCAATACGCAGATGACTCTACAGTCATTACCATAGCTAACTCCCCCTCTGAACTCTTGTCAGCTACCCAGTCATCCTTTAACTCAGTCGAGTAATGGCTCTCTAACAATCAGTTCATCCTTAATCCTAAAAAAACAAAGCTGCTATTCTTCCTCCCCAAAACAGTCCTCCACATCAAATCTTCCTTCACCATAATGTCTCTAAACAATACCCCTGTCGAAGTTGAATCCTACACAAAACTACTCGGTATTACAACGATGATCAGCTAAAATTCTACCTTCACATAAATTGTATCAGAAAAACCCATCAGAAATTAAGACTCCTATATTGGAATAAAACATTTCTCACCACAGAAGCTCTCTCACTCATGCTTACCTTTTACCCTGTTTAACTTAATGCTCCCAAATATTCATAAATTTTAACTCCTCTCTACTTACCAAACTAGAGTTAACCTATCACAAAATAGCTAGATTTGCGGCTTAACAACCGTATAAATCCCACCACTGCCTCTCCTTAAAATACTTAAACTGTCTTGAATTACCTCACCTATGTCTCCTCTCTCAGCTCCAAATCATACACTCCATTCTACATCAGCCTGCCTTCTGTCCAACCCTAAGCTCACTCATATTACACTACTCTCCCACAAGACATTTCCGGAGTGCAAACCTAGATCTATTACATATCTACAAACCCAAGTTTAAAACTGGGTGCAACATATATAGCTACTACCCCTCCATAGCCCACTCGAAATCCGAATGCTCACACATTCTAAACAATTCAAATTGGCCATGAAAGAGTACTTTATAAGGCACTGGACCTGCCACTGTTCTCACCCTCCCTGAACACATCCATCTAACCTAGATACATCTCGTATTATAAAACGTCTAGCTGAATTAGCAGACTTCCTATGCATCTCCTGTAAATTCCTTTACATGTATACCTTTTAGTTATAATCTTGTACTCTTCTTGTTTGCATTGGTTGTTTCTCTTTTGACTCTGACTATTAAGCATTATGTATTACTGTGTTTCTTAAAGCACCTTTAAATTGTGAAATTGTTTGTTTGTACTTCTTGGAGCTTTTCTCCCCAGGCCTCTGGTGAAAAAGGGCTTCTGCCCAGTCAGACATTCCCAGTCAACAAATGTAAAATAAAATAAATAAATAATAAAGGTCAGTAAATTTCTTCCACAATTTACACAGTGATAATTTTGATAGTTTTATTCATATATTTCAAAGAGTATATAATCTGTATAATGTTGACCAAAGGCACTGGGTATGGTTCCTGACACCCTGACTTCATGGTAAAGTTGTAACTGCTGTTTCTGAATTGTATGATATTGAATGTTTAAACAATGGTAGAGTAAAGCAATGTTTCCTTGAATGCTTTAAGTTAACACCTGAAGTTTGCAGAAAAAGTTTTGTGAGCAAAGATACAAGGCAGATGAAAGTGTGTGTGATTGTATTGCTGAGTTAAGCACATATTTTCATAAGTGGGTGAGTGGGTGTCAGGTCACCACTTTTGAAGGGTGGCAGACCCTTTGATTCGGGAACAAGCCCTTAGAAATTTGCCTGAGGACATGAGAATCTGGTTGGCAGACCAAGAGTGCAAGAGTCTGTAAATACTGGGTGTATTCATTTTTGTTCCAAGTGAACATCCCTCTCCAGTGTCATTGGTGAGGATTGATTACTGACCCAGAGTGGGGACATCCTTTTTAAACAAGGTAATAGCTTTATATTACTTCTGTTGTTAATTCTCTCTGTTCAATAAAATAAAAAAAAATATCTTCACTTTATTGTTTATTTGCTTAGTGGCCTTTTTCATTTGGTGGTCTTTCTTTTTCTGCCATGTCAAACTGACAAGCTTTAATGCACTTCTTGTGGGCATAAGATTCCTAATTCAGATGACCACAAGGAGTGCATTTATTGCCTCAGAGCTAATCACCTGGATACGAGCTGTTCTGTTTGCCCAATTTTAATCCAAGGGCCTTGGCTGACCGTCACAATAAATTAATATTAAAGGGACGTCATCATGCTACTTCTACATCTTCAGGGGCTCAAATCCCCTCTAAAATTGCTAAATCTGCTCTGTTGGATCAGAGAAAACGCTCCCAACTGAACTTCTCCAGGGCTTCATTGGAGCCATCTTACACAAGATTCATGGGTGCTAAGAGTAATATCCAGAAGCTATTACATACCATTTTTCCTACTCCGTGCTTCCAACAGAAAAAAGCTTCCCGATGTTCCACCCAGTCAAAGGAAAGCAGCAGCACAGGAGATCCAAAAGCTGCCAGAAAAAAAGAGTTATCCAAGAGGAACCACCAGACCAAATAGGATTCAGAACTTAGTCATGCTTCTTTTTAGTGTCCAAGAAAACAGGGGACCAAAGACCGATTTTGGATCTAAGCCATTTGAATTCAGTATGTAAAGAAGTTAAAGTTTTGAATGGTCAGGGTGCAGTCCATCCCACCTTTTCTTCACAAGGATGATTGGATGTACTCGATAGATTTTCAGGGTGCGTACTATCATATCAAAATAGACAGACATTCCTGAAGACAAATGCTTTCAGCTGGGAGCCAGTCACTACAGCCTTTTGGACTCAACATAGCCTCCAGGGTGTTTACCAAATGTATGGCAGTGGTGGCTGCTCACCTGAGACTCAAAGGATTCTGAGAGCTTCCATATCTGGATGACTGGTTCTTCACCGTCCACTCCAAGCATCTCCTTCTACATGCCAGGGACTATTTGCTCCAGATTTGCAAATCACTAGGTATAACAATAAACTCTGCTAAATCAAATTTTACACCAGTCCAGAGCCTGGAGTTCATTGGTACACTTCTGGATATGACAACACAGATTGGACCACCTCTGTCTTATTGCGTATCCACTATCAGAAGTCAGGTTCATCTATTTCTTTCCCATCCATCTCCTCCAGCAAGATCAGTTCTTCAAGCACTAGGTTTCATGGCAACAACCATTGTATTACTTCCCTTGCCATGTTTCTTTATGCATGTTCTTCAATGGACTCTAGCTATTCAGTGGTCCATTCTTCATCAACCCCTATCCTTTCAACTCAGACTTTCTCTGATTTGCAAACAGCACATTCACTTGTGGATCCAATTGGGCAATATTAATCTAGGCCAACCCTTTGTTTTACCGACTCCAATGGCCACAGTGCACACAGATGCTTCTCAACTGGGGTAGGGGGAGGCATTTCTTTGGAAGAATGGTCCAAGGCATGTGGTCCCTCCAAGAGACCAATCTGCATATCAATGTATTAGAGATGAAAGCAGTCCTTCTTGCATTGTAGGCATTTCCAGATGCTCCCCTATAGCGACTATTGCAATTTAGACTAACAGCATGTCTGTAGTCTGGTACATCAACAAACAAGGAGAAACTCAATCTTACCCCCTCTGCAGAGAGGCCACGAGAGTGTGGGATTGGGCAATCTCAGACTGCTTCCTAATTGCGATGCACATTCTGGAGAAAACCAAAGTATTAGTGGTCCATCTTAATTTCTCATGGCTGGTCTCTCAATCATTCTGTGGTGGAAATGATCTTTCATCATTGGGGCCAACCTTGCTGCGACCTCTTTGTGGCTCCCCACAACAATAAGTGCAGCAGATATGTGCTCTTATCCCCCTCAGGGGAAGTCACCAGGAGATGCTTAGTCCACTTTTGGCCCTCTGGTCTTCTTTATGCTTATCCTCCTCTTCCCTTTGATTCCCAAATTTCTGCAGAAAGCAAGTCAGCTGAAGAGCTCAGTAATCATCATTACCCCTTTCTGGCCACCACAAATATGGTCCCCCCTCCTATGGTTTGACCTTCGTTATCCTCCATGGATACTGGAGCCATCTCTGGATCTTCTTTATCACCCGTTAGGGATCCAACACCCCACTGTCCAGGCCCTCAAACTAACTGCCTGGTTTCTCCACTTCCAGTAATGGTTAGACAGCTCAAGCTCTCTTCTCCTATATGTGACATTATTTTGGGTTCTCGAAAAGAATTTACAAAAAGTATACAAGAGCAAGTGGAAAAGATTGTCCCTTTGGGCTTTGAATAATGAGCTTAACCCTTTCTCTGCTTCTGTTTCTGCAGTACTTCAATTTTTAGCAGTCCTTTTTAAAGAAGGATCAAGTTTCTCTTCGATTAAACTTCAATTAGCAGCCATTTCTAACTTTCACACAGGAGTCAGAAATTATTTGTTGGCTTCATTCAAATTATGCAAAGCATTTCTCAAGGGTATTCTTCTTCTAAGACCACCAATACTCCTTGGGATCTCACAGTTGTGGTACAAGGTCTAACTCAGAAACCTTGTGAACCTTCAGCTAAAACTAATTTAAAATTATTTTCATGGAAAACAGTCTTCTTAGTAGCCATTACTTCCAGGTTCTTTCCTCAAGACACCGTTACATCATTTTTCATAAAGATGGGGTTACCTTATGGGCAATCAATTCCTTTTTACCCAAAGTGTTTTCTGAAAATTACTTTAATCAAGCCATTCACTTACCAGTCTTCTTTCCAAATTTTTTGAATAAAGGAGAGTACATGCTTCATCTCCTTGATGTACATAGACAATTATATTTTTTTATCTTCACAGGACAAAACAAATTAGAAAATCAGATAAACTCTTTGTCTCTTTTCCACTAAAAATGCTGGGTTGCCCTGTCTCTAAAGTCACTCTAGCGAAATGGATAACAGATTGTATTTATTGGATCTATTCTCCACAAGGCATGACCTTATCCAAACTTCCCAAGGCTCATTTAACCAGATCCATAGCTGATTCATCTTCCTTTTGGTCAACAACATCTATTGATGATATTTGTGCTGCAGCCACGTGGTCCAGTGCTCATACCCTTGTTACTCATTACAAATTGGATATTATTTCTTGAAATAGAGCCACCTTTGCTTTTGTGGTACTCTGGAATATCCTTCCATGAGGGCCACCCAAGATCAACATAGCTGGGGACTCTGTTTTATGGGTTGAGGAAGAATGAAAAGGACAACATCAAATTTAAAAGTTATGTACTCACCATAACTAGGTATCTGTGTTGTCCATTTTCATTCTTCCTCAGCTTCCCCCCCAACCATCTTCAATCCTTCATGTTTTTGGAGAGACCTGCAGGACTGTGTTTTGGAATCTTTAGTTCTGGGTTTGAGCCTTTCCTTTTTTCTGTCAACCTTTTTCCAATCTCTGTTTAGCTATAGGGGCTAATGGCAACAAACTCAATCTGAGGTAATGGGGATTAACTAAGGCATAATGAGTAGAGGGAGGAGCTCAAGGGTTGGATCTGAAGTCTGGAATATGCGGCCAAATCGGATATGAGGATCGGATCCAAGCCCATGGGGCAAGGAAGAATGAAAATGGACAACATAGATGCCTAGTTATGGTGAGTACATACGTTTTAATTTCACTCAAGATTTAGAAGGACTGTCTGAAGGGGCCCCCTTCATATGGTCGACTTTTCACAAAGTTGACTTTCATATGGCCGAGACCATATGATCGACTTTTGAAAAGCTGACCATGGAGAACCGCTATCTCCGTACAGTGCGGAATGGGAAAATTTCCTCTTCCGCACTGTAGTGCGATCTCAGAGTTGTTTTTTCAAAAGTTGATCATATGGTCTCAGCCATATGAAAATCGACTTTCTGAAGAGTCAACCATGTAAAGTAGACCCGTCTGAAAATACTTGTGGTGATCCCCTTTTGGGCCCAGGCAACAGTGATTCTGCCTTTATTTGAAAATGGCCAAGAGCAGTTACCACAAGCTTCCTCACAAAATGGATTTACTTACACAGGACAGGGGGAGTTTGATACACTCCCAATGTTCAACATATTCGGCTGACTGCCTGGATGATAGAATTCTAATACCTTTAGGCACTTTTTTATGTAGAAGTGAAGCAGGTATTAAAGGAAGCAAAGAAACTTGTTACCAGAAAATCATATATAGGTAAATGAAAAAACATTTTCCAGTTGGTGCCAGCGCAGGAACCAAGATTCCTTTAAGGCTCACTTTCCTGTGATTCTTCAATATTTGTGTGAGTTATTATCATCTAGCTTTTGTTATTCATCTGCCAAGATTTATCTCTTGGCCATTTCTGCTTGTCTACCCTTGGATCCCCCTGTGAAGGCTGCCAGCCTAGCTAGATAGAATTTTATAGATAATTCTGTCATCTGTAAATATTAATGTAAACAACAGGCTTGTTGTCTTAAATGGTAAAAATAGTGTGTTACAGGTGGAACTGGAACAAATGTTACAGTGCAGTCTGCTGACAGAAAGCTGACCAAGTAAAGCATGTTGTGACCCTTTGATCTAAAGTCAGCTCCAGCCTGTCTAGATGAAGACATTATTGTTTTAACCAATAGTTAAATTGCTAGATTTAAACATGCAAATGTATTTTTATTGCTCTGCTTCCTGACCAGCTGCAAGATAACACAAGGAGATGTTAAGAATGTAAATGCAGTTTCTGTTAGCCTGGGAACCCAGGGAAGTGTGAAGAAAGATGTAATGAGAACCAGGAATGTGATTTTAAAAACAGAGAGAATCAGAGAGCTTTAAGCATTTTTTTCTTGACCATCCAACTCATCAGCACTCTGCCTGTTTCTATATGTAAGTTTATCTTACATTTGTGTTTTCTCTTAGAAATAGCTAGAAACTAGAAAGATTAGACTAAGTTTTCTTCTGTGATGTCAGAACTGTACTACTGAAGTATTTTAAGTATTTCTCTGTGATCTCTGAACTCTTGACTAGCACTGTGTAGTAAGAAGTATTGTCTTGTGTTTTTATTATTTATTATTAAATATTTTAAGACCTTTCAACTGTGGCTGTTTTGTGTAGAGATAATTTAAGCTCTAGAGTACATTGCATATTTATAGTGATTACTGTACCAAGTCACTCTAATAAGCCTTATAGGTTCATAGGTTCATAGGTAGGTACTAGGCTATCTGCCCGAGGGCATTTATAAACCTAGCTAGAATGTGTCAGCTTTCGCCGCCCCATTGATTAATTAACTGATCCTCTGTCAAGCAGAGCCAATGAAGTGATCCCAGGGGTGTATTTTCTGTTACCCATCCACTTGTCAAGGTTTCTCTTGAAGAGTGTTAGTGAGGGGATCTGCCATATGTAGTTTGGAATTTTGTTTCAAAGCATGGGGAGTCTCTGTGGCAGGAATCTATCCCTCCAGCATGTTCTATTTATTGTTGTGGCAAGGTTTAGCTCACTAGAGCGCGTGGCTCGCAGTGACTTGGATTTCTTTAGGTGGAGCATGTCCATCAATTCTGAGTTGTACATGGCTTTGTAAGTCAGGCAGGGATCACCTCTGAGTAAGGGATATGCCACTGAGTACAGCCAGAGTTTTTTCAGTTTGGCTGCATTGGACATATGTTTGAATCCAGTAATCCTCTTGGTGAGGTACTTTTGTGATCTTTCCAGCTGTTGGAAGTGTCTTGTGAGGTACATCCCAATTGGGGCATTGTACTCTATGATGGGTCTGATGAGTGACGAGTAGAGGGGCACTATAACCTCTTTATTTCTAGATGCGAACCCTTTAGTAATAAGATTGGCCACATAGAAGGATTTCCTAACTACTTTGGCAATATCATTGTCAAAGGAGAGATTACTTAGTTATACTGCCAATTGGATAATAATATTGCACAGTAATAATCGGACACCATTTTAATGGTCTTTGAGTAGCTGATAAATATTAGCTGGGTGGTGGCAGAGATTTCTACCGTATAGTTTGGGTAAAAGGGGCACAGCTGAAGAACCTGTGCCAGCCTTCCCCAGGAGTGTCTGTGTGGTTGTATAAACTCTTATCTCAAAGTGTGTGTGTGTGTGTGTGTGTGTGTGTGTGTGTGTGTGTGTGTGTGTGTGTGTGTGTGTGTGTGTGTGTGTGTGTCAGCTACTTGTGCAGAGATATGAAGCACTGGTTGGACAGACAGGGTGCTGGAGGTTTTAGCTTGCCCAGCTGGCTGAGATCTGGACCATATAGATGTGCCACTAGGGAGTCTTATTGGAGACCAGGAGAGCAAGGGAGCGACCAGCCCCAGACTGACTGTGATCTCTGTGTGCTCAAGGGAAATTGCACTTTACTGTGTGTATTTGTTATCCTTTCCTCCTATATGAGACGCCCCTCACTGGTGGTAGTGGTGAGGATTGAGGCTCCTTGATTGCTGGGCCAGGGCATGGGCATCACACCCCCCAACAATTTCTTCTCTACCTCTTGTGAAACAGTTTTGAAAGAGGTGTTACACATCTGTTCACCTAGTAGACAGGTGGCTCATGGAAAACAGTATTGCTTATTGCTTTGACTTCCACTAGAAGTGTGTCTGAGTTACAAGCTCTTATGATGAGCCATGCCTACCTCATATTTCACAAAGATAGTGTGACTTTTTTATGCCTAAGGTTATTTATTTACTGACATTTGATTACTGGGAAAGTCTGACTGGGTAGGAGCCTGTGGAGAAAAACCCCAAAGTATTACAAAACATTGTAACAGTAATCATTTTACAATATTCAAAAATAATAGAAAAACATCTACACTTTAAATAGTTATGCCAAATTAGACATAATATGAAAACATTTGTTAAAAATAAATAAAAGTTATGTGACAATTATTTCATATTTAGAGAAATGTTAGCCAGTTTATAGAGAAATTAAAGGTACATTGGTATAATACAAACAGGAATTTCAATATTAAGTGAGAGAAAAGTAGGTTTATGGTATATTTAGAGAGAAATTGATAGAAGTAAAGGAAGTGAGTGAAGGAGGGAAGATTAAAGAAGTGTAAGGTATGAATTGGTACTTGGTCACATTTAGGGATATAGTTTTTCCTGGTGTTGAGCAAGAATAGAGCCAGCTTTTGGCTAAGAAGTCTTTTACAATGGTTTTGAAGGATGGGAAGGAGGGTATTGAGCTGATGGATACAGGTAAGGCATTCAGGCCTTAGTAAAATGATATAAGTATAGACAATGCCCAACAGATTTGATGGGTTTGTGGATAGACAGGAGTTTTTGGTCAATGGATCATAATAACTGATATTATATAATTTTATAGATGGTAAGAAGCTGTTTGGGTCTACTTTGTTTTCACCCTGACCACATCGCTGAAAACTCAAATTACTGAAAAACCATTTTACTGAATCTCATTTCATTGAACTGAACTTAGTATATATGGCACTGTGTAGAGTACTGTAAGACAAGTAAAAGGTATATGCCCTTTTCCCCACTGTAATGTGATCCTGGAGTTAGTATATATAGTTAGTTATATATACTTATAGTTATAGTTATAGTTATATATACTCAAAATAAATGGGGGCTGTGCCCCCCAAACCCCCCAATGTGAGGGTAGTCCCCCCAACTATATATACTAACTCCAGGATGGGAGCACCATAAAGAAGTGTGGAGAAGAAATAAGTAGTGGCAAGTGTAGCGTTAGTTGCGTTGGTGAGAAAGTTTTTGGCTCTGTAAAGCATCCCTAGTTTTTTGATGAGTATTTCTTACGCAATTTTGTATCTGCAGGCCAGATTTAAGATTATCATCATTGTCATTTGCTATGAGAGGTGAATTCAATGGTTGTGTTATGACGAGAGAGGACTTTAATTTTTTTGCTTTCATGAGAGAATGATTTGTGGAAAAAAGTAGTATTTTTTTTTAAAGTTGAGCACAAGTTGTTAGTTACAAAGCCATGTTTCAGTGGCTGTCAAACTTTGTAATTTTTTGGAGATCTACCATGTTGTCAGATGTGCAAATGAGTGTGTGGCGTCATCTGTGTACTGTATTAGAGAGGCATGTTGTGTAGATGTGTGGAGGGTGTTGGTGAGAATGTTAAAGGAAGAGTACTAAGGATAGAGCCTTGTGGTACACCAGTGGTGACTGGGAATTATGGAGAGAGGGTGGAGTGCCATTTTTCTGACTGATACCTATTGGATAGGAAGCTTTTGAAACATAGAAGGGTGGGCTGAGAGAGACCTAATAAGGACATTTGAAGTAGCGTTTGTTGTGACAAACTATTTCAAAGGCTTTAGACAAATCTAGGAATAAGGAGAGACTTGTTTGCTGTTATTTGTGAATTTATAGACAGCATCTACATAAATTAGAAGTGGAGTGTTAGTACTACAGGAAGGATGGAAGCCATGTGGTGTGGGGGATAGGAGTTCTTCCTGCAGGAGATAGTTTAGCAATTGTTTTTGAATACATTTTTCAAGTATTTTGGAGATGGGGGAGGGGGGAATTGCTGTAGTAACATCTGTTGAATTTCCTGCTTTGTACAGAACAGACCTCCCAACCGTCCTGAATTACTCAGTTTTTACCGGATTTTGGAGTCCAAATGAAGGGGTGCCACGATTCCCGAGTGGCACCCCTTCATTTCCGATTTCTTTGCTTTTGTTTTTTTATTTTTTAAAGTTTTGCGCTGTCGGAGCTGACGTCATCACGTGCGAGATGACGTCAGCTCCGTCAGCACTACCAGCCAGTCGGAACTGAGCTCAAGGAGCTCACGTCATCATTTCCGGCTGGCTGCGAGCAGTAGCTGAGGTGGGGAAGTGTTTTAACTAACTGTTGCTGTCACCGAGCCGAGAGAAGCAGGCGGGACGTGGGAAGTGTTTTGATTTGAACTAACTGTTGCTTTCAAGGGAAGAATTGCTGGCTTTGCTTTATCCTAGCCAAAATGACTTTGGTGCTGCTGCCAAGCGGAGAGAAGGGCTTTGCTTTGACGCTGCTGCCATAGTGACTTAATGGATCTTCTGCTGGATGGTAAATCCACTGCTGTTTTGGAAATAACTTTGGATTAGGTAAGGAACAAAGGGTGTGTGTGGGTGTGTGCACATAGGAGATGTCCTTCACATACAGCCATTAATGCATATTTTATGACTTTGCTAAATTGTAGACATGAAATGCACGTGTGTTAGCTGTTGAAGAAACCATTCTGGATATTGCTATTATATGCTGTCTCTTTTTGCAAAACATCAGTGATTCGTGCGTTGGGTTGTGTTCATCATAATGTGTACATGCCATGGTAACAATATCCTGATTTTTGTCATTGAAGTAGAATGCTGTAAAACTGCCATACACAGAATTAAAAGCTGATCATTATTAGGAGAGTGTGCATATTTTTCAAGATAACTGAAAACTTAGTGAATCTTTGGAATTGATTTGGTGGAGTTTTGTGCAGTGTAAGACTTGATGGGAAAAGAGGATGGCCACTTGAATCCTTCAAAGCACTGAAGTTTATTTTAGATGTGGTATGGTTATCAGACACTACACTGTGTATAGTATTCAATGGAGTTGGCTGCCTGTAGGACACAGCTGATGAATTGCTAGACTTGATAGCAATAAAAGGGGATTACAAAATGATGTGATATATCTCAAGCAGTAAAGGAATGCATTGAAAACGCTGAATTGCTACAGAATATATTTGTGTCTTCAGCTACAGATGGTGCTGCATCAGTGTGCTCTGTGTTACACATGACCTATGGCATGACATCTCTACAGATTAAGTGCATAATTGGCAAGTATTAGATGCCTTTAGTCAAAATGGCAATGGCTGCCTGCCATTAGAAAACACTGTTGGTGAAGTGAAGTTTCTGTACACATGCTGACAGTGATCTGTGTTCTGGGAGATTTCTGTCTCTTTTGTGTTTGTGCAAGTGCAGATTTGGGGGGGGGGGGGGAAATATATATATATATATATATATATATATATGTTGTGTAGAAGTAGAAAATATAAAAATGTTCAAACAAATTTAAAATGCAATTGTGTGTGGAAGTAGAATGTTATCATGGAGATGTTCTGAATATGGCAGTTTTGTCATTATTGGTGCATGCATTTTGCTTCATTGCCTACTGGAAAAATGTTCAAACAATAAATTTAAAATGTAGTTGTGTGTGGAAGTAAACTGTTATCATGGAAATGCTCTGAATAGGGCAGTTTTGTCATTGGTTCATGCATTTTTGTTTCATTGCCTACTGGAAAAATAATGTTTAAACAATAAATCTAAATGTATTATACAAGGAATATAATTTAATAAAGTCAGGAAGGTGTATCAAAGAATGCATGTATGTTTCTTGTTTTGTGTGCAAGGGGCCACTGATTTGAAAACAGCTGAAAGGTAATCTTTATCCACCACTGGCCAGATGCATTTTCTTTGGATGTGATGTGGGTTTCAATGCTGTTTCAATGAATGTGAGTTTCATGGGCGGATAAGTTTTAATGCCAAGTCTATTTTCATTGTTAGACAGTATTGCTTTTTAGCAGATATCTATTAGTGTTTACGCATTGTGCTATAAAATGTAAAAAACTAAAATCCAAATAATCATTGCAGAAGTAAAGCAGTATGCACACATTAGTGTTTATGGTAAATGGGGTGAAATAGCCAGGTAATGGGACATTGGAATGGCTGCAGGGGGACTCTGGTGCTATATTTTGGTTCCGTTCTTCAGTTTGCATTTCAAAGTTGGTATCCTACAATTCCATTGGAGTGGGCGGGGTTGTTTAATTATGGATGCAAATTTTATGTTAATCAGCATACAGATTTGTACCTATTTTTCACGGGCCTTGTCCAGATTTTTGATGTTTCCAGGTTGAGAGGTATGGTACAGAATGATAATATGTCACTTTTTCCAGAAAGGAAATGTGGGATTTCTGTATTGATCTATTTATAAGGATTGAGACAGGACAGACAATACTGTTGGCTGCTATTTTAAAGTAGTTCCCTGGAAGATCATCATCTGATGTAGGGCATGGTTTGAGTTTGTTTGTGAGCACAGGGTTGAAGGTGAGAGTAGATGTAGTGAAACATAGCTGCATGGCAGAGTTAGGATTTGATGTTGGGGAATCCTTCATTAGATTACATTACTATCTGTAAAATAAAAGTTGAATCGTATTGCGGTTTCGAGTGGTGAGTTTTTGGGAGAGGGGTTAAGGTTGAATTTTTGGCCGGGATGCAAGATTTCTTTAATGGCTGCCAAGAAGTTTTTAGGGTTGTATTTACTATTATTCTGAAAGCTATTACAGCATAGTTTTATCTTCATTTATTTGCTTTTCAGTACTATTGTGAAGCATTCTGAAGTTTTCGACGTACTGTGGTGTTTTATATATTTGCCATCTTTCCATGCTTTTTCTGTAGACTGCATTAGCATTTTACTCTTCTTGGATATACAAATTGCATTATTTGTTTTTAGTCTCTCCCGTCTGAGAAGTGCAAGTCTGTTTAGGATATTCAGGAAAGTCAAAATTAATTCATTTACAGCATCATCTAAGGGGGAGGGGAGGATTTTTAGGAAATTCTAGTAAATGGATGATAGCGTAGTAATGAACATTTCTGGGTTAAAGTGGGAAAGGATGCATGTTGTTTTATAAACACGCTGTTTAATTGGATGTGTGAAGTGTCTAGGCCTATGGTTTTCCATTTAGGAGCTTTTCTTAACTTTGTTTCAATCTCTCTGGCTGTTACTTCATCCCATTTCATATCATGTACATTTGAACTTCTTATTGTTTTTTTTTTACTTCTTAGGCCGCGGTGGTGCAGCGGTTAGCATTGCCACCTCACAGCAAGAGGTTCTCCCGTTCGATTCTCAGCTGGAGCACCTTCTGTGTGGAGTCTGCATGTCCTCCCCACAGTCGAGTGACATTTAAAGGCATGCAGGTAGGTGCATGCGTGAATGGGTGTACCGTCTTTGAAGGTTGAACATCGGGCTGCCAGCTCGGCACAGTAAAAATCCATTGCCAATTATTAGCGGACTGGAGTACCGCTGTGGCGACCCCTAACCGGGAAAAGCCGAAAGACATAACTATTCTTTCTTTTACTTCTTCTGTCCATTTTAGCATCTTTGTTATGTTCCACAGGATCTTCATAAATAGTTCACCAAAATGTATCTATTTCTTCTTGTTTGGTGGTGTTTCTATTCCTTTTGCCTTGTTTCCCAATTCTGTATAAAACTTGTATGGGTCATCAATGAATTGCTTATTTTGTACTTTTTCTTTATATTTATCTGTTTATCTTCTAAGTTTTTCTGCCTGTGCTGATATTTTTAGTTTATTGTTTGTGTTAGTGCATGATAGATCCTGATCTGTTCTAATATTGTACATTATTTTTATCACATCTATCTTTCTGCTTAATTTTGTTGATCTGTTCCCTCTTCTCTACTTTTCTAACAGTGATATTTATTGTCTCAGTTGCTTTTTAGTTTTCTCTATTCGATATTTCCATGATGGCATTCGATTTCTCCCCTTTCTTTCCCTTACTACTTTGTGTTTCTGTGGTAAGACTTTATCTGACATTAATTTAGCTGCACAGTAATATATCCTATCTACTTCTGTTATATCACATGAATCTCTATGGATAGTCATAATTACTGTGTTCATTTGTTTTATCAGACTTCTAACTTTTTGTGTTTTATTGACTTTCTGTAGTCTGTTTCTTCCATTGATCTTAATATGTTTCTCCATCTCTATTAAATCAAGCAATTCGTCTGCCAAGATTTATCTCTTGGCCATTTCTGCTAGTCTACCCTTGGATCCCCCCCCCAACACTTTCTACTCTATCTCTTGTAAAACAGTTTTGAAAGGGGTGTTACATATCTGACCACCTAGTAGACAGGTGTCATGGAAAACAGTATTGCTTATTGCTCTGACTTCTACTAGAAGAGTATCTGAGTTATAAGCTCTTATGATGAGCCATGCCTACCTCATATTTCACAAAGATAGTAGTGTGACTTTGAGAACAAATCCTTCTTTTATTCCTAAGGTTATTTATTTATTTATTTATTGATATTTGATTACTGGGAAAGTTTGACTAGGTAGGAGCCTGAGGAGAAAAACTCCAAAGTATTACAAAACATTTTAAGAGCAATAATTTTACAATCAAAAATAATACAAAAACATCTACACTTTAAATAATTATAAAAATTTAGGCATAGTATGAAAACATTTGTTAACAATAAATACAGTACAATACATTTAGAGAAATGTTAGCCAGTTTATGGAGAAATTAAAGGTAAATTTGTATAATACTCTCTTAGATCACTTTCTTCTAAACTGAGGGCATATTCTTTGTTCTCCATTTCCTGTGGGCATTCTATAGAAAGTTCCAGAGCATCTACCTGTGCCACATTCTCTTCAGTTTCATCCTGTGTCATTCATTGCTTTTTCATATGGGAACTCACTAGCCTATCACTTCATGACATTGCCTGTGTCAGAGTTGCCACAGTTTTCCCTTGCTGTGCAACTTCACCTGAATGTTTGTACCAGTTTCCTATGGAAGGCTCCAGAGTATCTTTATATGGCAACTGATCACATGTTTCCTGCTCCAGTGATTTCTCCTTAATTTGGGGATCTTTTGTTCTATCCTGCTGTGATGTCATCTGAGTTAGATTTTCTACACTAAATCCTTCACTTTGCAAGTAATCCATAACCTCATTTCTTATTTTTTAACTTCTCCATTACTAATCTTCTTTTGTAATTTTCCTCTTTGTTTTCTTATTTTTGTACCGAGAAATTTTCCATGTCTGGATGCCTTTGCCTGTATTTATCTTTAAATATCTTTGGTGCTGCTCTTTTTGTATTAATTAGTTTCGCTTTCTCCTTTGCATAGATATTACGCCATATTAAATCTCTTTTTCTTTCCCATGTCCATATTTCTTCTTCATATGTCTCCTGCTCCTCCTGTCTGTCTTTACTTTGGGGACTTGTTCCATCTTGCTGTGATATAACATGTGATGTGAAGTTGTTCTAGCTTGCTGTTCATTCTTACAGATGGGTTCAGAGGCTAGAGCCGATCCTCGGCTCCGAGTCGGCCTACTACAAAGCTCGAGGTCTTCAGATAGCTCGAGGCCAGGTCCTTATCTCATGATGCACCTAGAGTTACCTCAGATCTAGTTTACCGCTGCAATAGATCGGAGGTTCCTCAGCAATAGCTTGGGCCAGTAAAACTTTATTACAAAGATTTTTCTTAAAAATTGTTAATTTGTTCTTAGCTTTAACTTCTTTACATTTATATATCTTAGAGTACTATTCCTTGGTGTTCCTTTTTCATATATATAATATAGCTTTTGGCCTTCGTTTTTTTCTAAAGGCCTTTATATTTAGAATAGTTAGAGTAGTTATATAGTTATATAGTTATTGTGTGCTTTGATAATTTTTCATATTAGAAGTGCTTAGATATAGTTATAGTGTGTGTGTGTGCGTGCGTGCGTGCGTGTGTGTGTGTGTGTGTGTGTGTGTGTGTGTGTGTGTGTGTGTGTGTGTGTGTGTTTAAAGTGACACTTGTCACAGGATATTTAGCCCATAGTTTTTTATTAGGGCTTATTTAAATAGGTTTAGGTGTGTCTTTCAGACTGATTTTGTGCTGTTCATTATGACTGACCAGGATAGGGACAAACATCCTAAGTCAGGGTTCAAGAAATGTGCAAAATGTGGACAGAAAATGTCTGTAACAGATAGCCATGTTAATTGTGTTTACTGTTTGGGAGCTTTACACCTTCAGGAAAGTTGCTCCATTTGTCATTCTTTCTCTTCCAGGGTCCTTCAGGAGAGAGAGAGAAAGCTAATCGATAGAGGTCTTGTTAAGCTGTCTTTCCAGGAAGCTTTGAGTGACCAGGACAGGTCTAGCAAATCTTCAAAGTCTTCCAAGGCTTCTACTGCTTCAGAAGTTAAGAAATCAAAAAAGCCGTCGACGTCGGCTCCACAGCCATCAGAGCCGACAGTCTTGTCCTTTCGGAGCCGGTCCCCGGTCCTGGAACTGGTATACAAAGTGCCTAAATCTCCACTCCTGCAATCTGTACCTCCTTCTATCCACTCATCTCGGTCTTCGATAAGCCTTTATGATTTGGATGTAGATCATGTGGTGCAGAAGCTTTTACAGGCACCTGTGTTTGCTAAATTTTTATTGGCTCTGACCCAAATGGTTTTGGAACCGAAGACCATTTTACCATGTACTACTTTTCCTCCTCCGAACCATACCGGTCCTTCAGAGCCGAAGGAGTCGGACTTGATGATCCTTGAGCCTTCAGAGCCGATGCCTGTTCTAGTGTCCTTGGCTCCATTTACTCTGACGTTCTCGGCACAGATCAAGGAGTCTAGGAGCCGAAATTCTCTGGTCAGGTCCGGGGAAGATAGTCGGACCAACTTGTTGGTTCCGACTCTGCCTCTCAGGGCTTCAGTTCGGATTAGCTCAGCTCCTACCTCTGTCTCACAGCCCACTGTCCCGGTGCCGGGGGTATCGATGGTTTCCTAGGATCTGTCGGTCCCTTCTGATCGGAGCAGAGGTGCCTTCGAAGCCATGAGAAGAGTTATGTCTAATAGGACATCTTCGACTTCAGGTCTGTCTACCTCCTCCCCAGAAGCGCTTGTGTCCACTTCTGCTTCACAGATCCTTGCTAAGCGTAGGGACCCAGAGCCTCAGGAAGCCCCATTGGGTGCTCCCTGCTCTTCCGAGACCTCCCCAGAAGTTCCCACTGATGAGGTTCCTAGGAAGAGAATCTGTAAGAGGAAGCATTTAGACTACCCACTGGAGTCTCTCACATCCGATACTGACTTGGATGAATCAGAAGGGACCCCACGGTCCCACTCTGAGGATATCTCATTTGCTGAGATATTAGAAATTCTTAGGCAGAGGGGTGACTGGAAGTCCACCAACCCTACTGAAGATGAATCAGTTCCCCTGAGAGCTTTCGGGTCTCAACCCTCCACCTCTTGGTTGTCTCCGCCCTTTGATGAGCTTATGGAGCTGGTCTCACAAAGGGCGTGGGAGTCTCTGGACACCATGGAAACTGTCCTCAGGAGGCCTAATAAATTTATTTCTGCAGGAAAAATCATTTCTTACCAAGGGAGTGCCAGTTGATGCCATGGTGGTGGCAGCAGCCACCAAAAAGGAAATTTCAGAAACTTTTTCCTCTATCCATCCTCCTAACAGAGACTCTAGGATCATGGATAGATATGGGAAGTGCATGTACAGTTCAGCGACTTTTGCACTGCGTTCACTCAACTATCTCACCCATTTTACTAGACTGCAAAGAGATCTCCTAAAAGAGCTTGGAGATACTCTTCAGGGTACAGTAGCTGCAGGAGCGTCAGATAAAGTTGGCTCCCAGCTTGCTACCCTCAATTCCATGGTAAACTCATCCATGCGCCTCATTTCATATGCAGCTGATGGAACGTCCAGAGTAGCGGGTACAGGAATTGCTCTTAGGAGACACTCCTGGATGCACTTGTGTTCCTTTGTGGAGCCCTTTAAGTCATCCATTGTCAACACCCCTTTTGATGGCTCGTCCCTTTTCGGGCCCAAAGTTAAGGAAACTTTGGCCAGGTGTGAACAGGAAGGAAAGACTCTGCCATCGGAGTCCGTTTCTCCACCCCTACCAGACCCCACCCCAAGGGTCAAAGGGGAGGAAAGTTGTGGTTCTGCAGAGCCCAAGGAGCTTTTCAAGACACACATGATGAGCCCCCCTCCAGGGGCAGAGGAGGGAGCAACAATGGAAGACACTGCCCTTGTGGCAGAGGGGGTCCACAAAACCAGAGCGACAGAGATCAGTTCTTTGGGAAACCCTACCAGTGCTCCTGAAAGGAGTCCCAGCTGTCCTACTCTGGAGGCAGTCGGGGGTCGCTTATCTTTATATGCAGATGCCTGGCTCAAAATAACAAACGACAACTGGGTACAAACTATCATTTCCAGAGGATATTTCATTCCTTTCACCACACCTCCTCCATTGACAAGAAAAATCCCAGATGTTCCACCCAGTTACAGGGAACAGGCAACTATAGAAGTCCAAACATTGCTAAGAAAACGAGTCATCCAACTAGTCCCAGCAGACCTGATAGGATCTGGAACCTACTCAAGATTCTTTTTAGTTCCAAAAAAAGACAGGGGACTGGAGACCTGTTTTGGACCTCAGCAGACTAAATAAATCTGTCAAGAAAGAGAAGTTCTGGATCGTCACGCTTCAGTCGATACTTCCCTTTTTAGGGAAAGACAATTGGATGTACTCGATAGATCTTCAGGATGCGTACTACCACATAAAAATGGCCAGACCATCCAGGGATCATCTGCACTTCTGGCTGGGGGCCAATCATTACCAGTTTTGAGCCCTGCCCTTTGGTCTCACTACAGCCCCCAGAGTGTTCACCAAATGTATGGCAGTGGTCACGGCTCACCGGAGATGTTTAGGATTCCAGGTGTTTCCGTACCTAGGCGATTGGCTCGTCACTGCCACCACCGGGCATCAGCTCATACAAGCCAGGGACACCACTCTTTCACTCTGCAGTCATCTGGGAATTACAATAAACTCAGAAAAATCTACCTTGTCGCCATTGCAACATACCGTTTTTATCGGAGCAGAATTGGACACCACCACCACCACTTTGAGACTTCCAACAGAGTCGTTATACTCCATCACCAGGTCCACAATATCATATCCAAAAACAAGACTCCAGCATCAGAAGCACTAAAATTGTTAGGCATGATGGCAGCTGCAATATTAGCCATACCTTTGGATCGCATGTACATGCGGATTCTGCAATGGCTATTATTCACTAAATGGTCTTACCAAGAACTCCCAATGTTTCATCTTATAATAATCACAAACACATGCAAAAAGGATCTTCAGTGGTGGTTGACCTCTCTTCATGTTACGATAGGTCGTCCTTTTGTTCTACCCCCACCAGTGGCCACAGTGACCACGGACGCTTCCATGATGGGGTGGGGGGGGCATTTTCAGGGAAGAACAGCTCAAGGCACATGGACCAATAAGTTGACACATCTACATATCTATGTCCTGGAGATGAGAGCAGTACTTTTAGCATTGCAGTACTTCCAGGACTCTCTTCCTCTGGGAACAATTGCGATTCAGACGGATAACATGTCAGTTGTCTGGTATTTGAACAAACAAGGTGGAACCATGTCCTACACCATTTGTCATGAGGCCCTAAGAGTATGGCAATGGGCTACATCCACCCAGCACTTTCTGTTAGCAATGCACATCCCAGAGAAATCCAATGTGATAGTAGACAAGCTGAGCAGAGCAATTTTGTTGCCTCACGAGTGGTCCCTCAAGAAAGAAATAGCAGACAGGATATTCCACAGGTGGGGCCAGCCTTGCTGTGACCTTTTCACCAACCACATGAACACGAAATGCAGAAGCTACTCTTCCCTGATTCCCCCTCTGGGAGAAGCCCCAAGGGGCGCACTCATACACAATTAGCCTCCGGGTCTCCTCTATATATTCCCACCAATTCCCTTGATACCCAAAGTACTACAGAAAGCAAAAGCCCTGGGAAGGACCATCATTCTAATAGCCCCTCATTGGCCTCATCAGATTTGGTTCCCCTTTCTTTGACTTCATCAATTGAAGGACCCTTGGATTCTGGACCCAGTTCCAGATCTTCTGACACACTCGTCGGGGGAACTTCATCCCTCTCTTCAGTCCCTGAAGCTGACAGCTTAGCTGCTCCAATTCCCAATATATCCAGGTTCCATAACCTTTTTAATGAAATGCAGCAGATTCTAATATCTTCTCATAAATCCTCTATGAGGAAGCTATACCTTAGCAAATGGAAAAATGTTTCTATATGGGCTTCTCAAAACAACATTGATCCCTACCTAGCCCCTGTGGCCTCTATATTAAAGTTCTTGACCATGATTTTCAACAAAGGTGCTGCAGCAGCAACAGTTCGAGTTCAACTTGCTGCTATCTCTAATTTTCACCTTGGATTTCAAGGATTGAACATAATGTCGCATAAACTATCCAAAGCCTTTCTCAAAGGGACTTTTCATCTCAGACCACCTGTGAAATCCCCTTATACCCCATGGAATCTAAATTTTATGCTTTCTCGCATTATTCTCCCTCCTTTTGAACCAGCTTCCTCATGCGATTTGAAATATTTGTCATGGAAGACTATCTTTTTAGTAGCTATCATTTCTTCCCGCAGAGTGTCAGAGCTTCAAGCCTTGTCCATAAAGCATCCTTATTTGATTTTTCATGCTAACAGAGTCTCACTACGAACTAATCCCTCGTTTTACCTGAAGTTTGTACTGAAGCTAACCTTAACCAAATTATTGATTTGCCAGTGTTCTTCCCCAAACTTGATGTTCATAGACAGCTCAGATTTTACTTGGATAGAACAAAACAGTTTAGGAAATCAGAACAACTTTTCATTTCCATTTCAGATTTCAGATTCCAGAAAAGATATGCCAGTGGCAAAAACAACTCTGTCTAAATGGTTATCTGATCGTATTGCATTTGTTTACTCAGCTGCTAATATGCCCTTACAACACAAAATTAAGGCTCATTCTACCAGAGCAGTGTCTACATCCTCTGCCTTTTCTGCCAGACTTCCTATAGACAACATTTGTGCAGCAGCCACTTGGTCAAGACCTCATACCTTTATCACTCATTACAAAGTTGACAGGGCCTCCAGGGACAGGGCCTCTTTCGGGTCTACTGTCCTGAAAAACATTCTCCCGTGAGCCATCGGAGAACGATGGTGCTTGGGACGCTACTCATCTGTAAGAATGAATTGCGAGATAGAACATCTTCACATAAAGAAGTTATGTACTTGCCATAATGTTCCATGTGAGTTGTTCATCTCGCCTTCATTCTTGCTTCCCACCCTCCTACCCCCTCCAGGGTTTTTCGAGGATTGAGATACTAGATTCTTCCTGCTTGCTCAACCCTTCTATGACTTTCTCTTAAAGTGTGATAGAATGCACATGGTATTATTATACGCAGCAAACTAGATCTGAGGTAACTCTAGGTGCATCATGGGATAGGGACCTGACCTCGAGCTGTCTGAAGACCTCGAGCTTTGTAGTAGGCCGACTGGGAGCCGAGGATCAGCTCCGAACCCATCTGTAAGAATGAAGGCGAGATAAACAACTCACATGGAACGTTATGGTAAGTACATAATTTCTTTTTAGGCTTCCTACAATAATTCCTTCACTTCACAAGTATTCCATAACTTCAGCTTCTATTTTTTGAACTTCTACTTTACTAATCTTCTGTTCTACATTCCCTCTTTGTGATGTTATTTTTTTTATTGTGAAATTTTCCATATCTGGATGCCTTTGCCTCTGTTTCTCTTCAAATGTCTTTGGGACTGACTTTTCTGTGTTGATTAATTTGGCTTTCTCCTTTGCATAAATATTGCACCATGCCAGATCTGTCTTTCTTTCCCATATCCATATTTCTTTTTTATACCTGTAAAATGTCTCTAGATTTTGTTCTTTATATTTTCACACTTTCTCAGTTGCTTCTTTTTCCAAATGGCACAAGTTTTCTTGGTCAATATAATGTTTTTCATAAATCTGTTGTATTAATGAGCACACATTTTTATTTAAAGCTTCTCTTCCATCAATATTGCTCTTTTTTGGCCTATCAATTTTTGTGGACTGCTACTTCCTTCTAGAACAGGGAGGCCATCCTCCCCCTGGTCCTGGCTTAGACCCATTGTAGGAATGTTTCCATGTCTTGAGCATTCTACGTTGTCATTTTTCCAGTCCTGGTACCAGTGCACCTACCAGGATTAGACATTTTATTTATTCTGAGTCTAGTCACCCAGCTATCTTTTTAATTTTTTAATTTACTTCTGTCCATGATATGTGCCAGTGGTTTTCAATTTTTTACACTTGGGGACTGGTGAAAATAGGAGAATTATTATGGGGACTGCTAAGGCAGAAATAAAAAACATTATTTATAAGGAAACAATTAAAACAATCGCTGTTTGAGCATTGTATGCCAAATGATACATAGTCTGAAACTTCAGTCCTTTTTATGAGGAACAGACCAAAAATATGAGGTGCAAATCTGGACATTCTACAAAAATCTGGACAGTTGAGAGGTATAATACCTAACTACCTCTTACACACACACACACACACACACACACACACACACACACACACACACACACACACACACACCCCTACCTCCCTCTTACACACACACACATCTACCTCCCTCTTACACACACACACACACACACACACACACACACACACACACACACACACACACACACACACACACACACACACACACACACCTACCTCCCTCTTAAACATGCACACATCTACCTCCCTCTTACACACACGTGCACACACACACACACACACACACACACACACACACACACACACACACACACACACACACACACACACACACACACTCACACACACCTACCTCTCACCTGTCCATTCATGGTCCACATTTCAAACATCTTCTGGCATTCAAATTCCAATGAGTGAAGACAAAGATGTAAACAGCAGGTCACAGAGAAGCAAAAGACAAAAACAGGTCACACATACCTGTCATGTCTGTGCGACCAGATGCAAAAGGATGCCCTTAAAAAGATTTTTTTTTTTTAATTAAATAATAAGTCTCCTGGCCAGCGGCCACCCTCCCAGCCAGTGGGCCCTAGTCTTTAATGGACTGTCAGGAAATTTCTGCTGGACCTGTGGTTGCAAAACACTTATATATGTTATATAAAATACATTCTATATATCAGTGTCGTCTTAGTGAGATTTTGTGAAAAACAAAGCCCACCTTGTGACGGTACTCACCAAGACTTGAGGATGAATTCATTTACAGCAATACTACTGTCCTTTCCTTGCTGATTTATCATCTCTGCATTCGGACCCCTCTCTCCAGTCGGACTCTGTAAAGCTGTATAGCCTTGAAGATGATCACTGAGACAGTCAGACATTGTACCTGTGGTGGTTTATTTTCTAGACCCTGATACTAGGATACTAGGATTGAGTCTACTAGGGGATTTGATGTTTTCATAGGTTCATAGGTGTGTACTAGGCTAATGGCCCTGGAGCCTCTACAAGCCTAGCCCATAGAAGTGCCCTGGCATCGTGCCACCCAATGTTAGTTCTCAGTGCCTCTATCAAGTAGAGCCACTGGAGTGATCCCCAGTGTGAACTTTCTGTTTCCCATCCACTCATCAAGATTTCTCTTGAAGTGGGCCAGTGAAGTGCTCTGCTTGACATGTATGGGAAGTCTATTCCAGAGCATGGGCAGTCTCCGGGTTATGAACCTGTTTCTCCAGCATGTGCTTTTGATTGTGGTAATGAGGTTGAGGTCTCTGAGTGGCGTGGACGGATTGGGATTTCTTTAGATGTAGCATTTCTAACAGGGCTGGTTCAGACATGGCTTTGTAATTCAAGCAGAGATCACCTCTTAATAGATGAACAATGAAAGTGAACCCAACAGCAGCAAACAAATGAAACTGTAAAATTCCCCACAGAGCAGGCAGAAAAACGCTCAGTATATAGCTGAATACAAAGACTTAATCAACCAGCAAATAAATGTTAGCGCTTTCACGGTAATACCATACCTCTTCTTCAGACAAACATGAATAGTAGCAGAGCAACTCATCTTCCAATAAAACATAGCAATAGATAAAAAACGTACATTTACATAGCCACATACCCAGCGTTAAAGCCATATGATGTAAATAATATGTACTTAAGTAGAGTGTCATAAAAACATCATCATAAATGAAAATATTAATAAATGAATCATAAAGAATGAACATAATACATAAATAAATAAATAAATAAATAAATAAAACTCCCTATAGCCATTTGCTCCTTAACACAGGCTTGATGGGGACATGATCATTCAACCCCATATTCAAATGTGCTTCCTTATGTTGTAGAGTGTATTAATGGCAGGGGACCACCAGATTGGCTTCCTTTTTTTGGAGGAGAGCATCTTGGTTCTGTTGAGTATGGCTAATTCCATGCATTTATGTAAGTGTTTGTACAGTACATTGGTGTATGATTCGGCAGTCATGCATCTATTTTCCATTGGCATGGGTGCCGTGAAATTAGCCACCTCTGTTTTTAGGAGCCCAAAGTCAGCTTTGGAGAAGTTTTTCGTGGTGGTTACCTTTGCGGGGTTGTGGATGAGATGTGGATTTCCATGGTGATTAGTTTGTGGTCAGATCTAACCAGGGAGGAATTGACTATTGGTGTAGAGCAATGGTTGCCCATGTTAGTGATAACCAGGTCAAGGATGTTGCTTCCTGTAGTGGGAGTAAGAATGAGCTGGTCCAGGGGATTGGAACTGATGAATTCCAGAAAGTGTTGGGCCAGTGTATTGATCATGATTAGTTTTCAAAGTTGATGGAGGGGTAGTTGAAGTCACCTAGTATGAGAGTGTTGGGTTGGACCCTAATACTTTCCAGGGTGCTTAGGAACATGGAGTGAGAGTCTTGAGACGTGGTTGGGGACCTATAGCTGGCTACAAACTGAATCGCCATCTTACCCAATGTTAGTTGTACCTGAAGTATCTCAGATGCGTTATGCTGGGCTACTAGTCTGCAGGTGTGCATATCCTTTATGAATATGGAGACACCACCACCTTTTGGAGCTTCGGTCCATGTTCTAGGGCCAAAAGGTGTGGAATGAGTTATAGCCTGGTAGTGCAGGGGTGCTTTCTGCTGCTTTAAACCAGGTTTCCGTTACAGCACAAATGTCAATGTTCTCCATGTTCATATGTTCATAGGTTGGTACTAGGCTATTGGCCCGAGGGCCCATACAAGCCTAGCCATAACAATTCCCTGGCTATTTCTTCCCATACTGTTTACTTCCCTGGACCCCTGTCTAACAGGGTGACTGACGTGATCCCATCCAATCGTCAAGGTTCCTTTTGAAGAGGGCCAAAGAGGTGCTCTGCTTGACATGTATGGGCAGTCTATTCCAGAGTCTAGGGAGTCTCTGGGTCAGGAACCTCTCCCTCCAACATGTTTTGTTTATTGTGATAACAAGGTTTAGATTGGAGCGTGTGCCTCTGGGGGATTGGGATTTCTTTAAGTGTAGCATGTCCAACAGCTCTGGATTTGACATGGCCTTTTATGTTAAGCAGAGATCGCCTCTGAGTATACGATATGCGACAGAGTATAGCTGGAGTTTTTTAAGGCGGTCAGTGTAGGGCATCTGCTTTAGGCCTGTGATTCTTTTAGTGAGGTATTTCTGCGGACTTTCCAGTTGTTGCAGATGTCTTGAGAGGTACATACCAAACAGGACATTGTATTCTATAATGGGTCTAATGAGGGAGGAGTACAGTGGGACAGTGACCTCATTTTTTTCTGGATGAAAAGCCCCTAGTGATGAGGTGTGCCACATAGAAGGATTTCCTGACTGATGTGGTGATGTGGTTATTGAAGGTGAGACCACTGTCTACCTGTGTCCCTAAGTCTCTTTTCACACTTTCGGTGTTTAGTGTACTGCCACCTATGTGGTAATTCATGAGTACATTTTTTTCCCAAAGGGGATAACTATACATTTCTTGGCATTGAACTTGAGCCCATGGCTCTGGTACCAAGCATCTATTTCTGTAAGGCCCTTTTGTAGAGTATCCACATCATCTGGGGATTCAATAATGGCTTCCAGTTTGCAGTCATCTGCAAACTTTGTTAGCCAGAGTCCCTTAGTGTCGGCCTGTACTTCAGAGAAGTAGATGCCAAACAAGAACGGTTCCAAGACTGAACCCTGAGGTACTCCACTTGTCACTTGTCTGGAGCTGGATTTGGAGTCGGCTACTTTTACAGTGTGGATTCTGTCAGTAAGACAGTTGGCAACCCATCGAGTGAAGTAGGGATTAATGCCCAGCTTAGTAAGTCTATCTATGATTCCAGAGTGGGGGATGGTGTCAAAGGCCTTGGTGAGGTCCAGATAGGCTAGGTTCAGGAGACAAGATCGGCCCTTCACGAACCCAAACTGGGTGGGGTCTAATGTTTGAAGGTTGGCAATGTTTTGTTATAATGTGTGGGGTGGTTTACTAGTGGTGTAAAACCATACAAGTCCAAGTTAGATGTAGGAGAGTTAGAGTTTATGTCCAACCAACTGATATTCACATCACCTAGTAGTATTTTTTCTTGTGGAATTATTATGGATATCCAATATAGGATATCTTCCATATAGCTATATTGTTGCCAGGGCAGATGTAAAGGACAGTAATACCTATTTGTTTATAATTGTTTAATTTCAGGAAAGTAATAAGAAGCTCTACTGAATTGAATTTTGGTGTTGGTTTGTTGCAAGGGGAAATGTGGTAGTTATTAAGGAAATATTAAAGCAATACCACCACCTTTCTTTTTTATACAGTTATTATGGATGGTACAGACAAGAGTTGTAATGGATTCATTTATGCTGGGTTTAAGTTTCAGTTACAGCAAGAACATCAGGCTTATGTTGGGTAATCCAGGCATGTAGTTCAGCAATTTTATTTCTTATGTTTCTAACATTTATGGCAGCAACAGGTTACCTGGATTAGAGGTTGACCATTGTAGGGTTAGAGCAGTGTTTGGAATTGAATGGTCTTGATGTTCATTGTGATAGGTGGGGCCATGATTATGGTGAATGTCTCCCCCTAGAAGGATTTTAGTATACCTGGAAGTATTGATAGTTATTTTTTGGAGAGCATGTTTCCACTTGTTTGTTTTGGTTTGGCATGAAATGGAATTAATCAGTCTATATTGCAATAAAGTTGAGGGGCATCATTAGATAGATTTGATGTGATGTGTGGAGAGTGAAGAAAGGAAGGTGAATAGTTGGTTGGGACAGAGTTGGAGAGATGTTGAGAGCTGTTAAAGAGTCGTGGTAGGATGAAACATGGTCCAGGAGGAGGAGAAGAAGAATAGAGGATAAGCTGAAGAGTAGCAGGGTTAAGTAAACAGATCTGTTTGCTATTGTTGGCAGGTAGTGGGGAAGTAGGGATCAAGAAGGACAAAGAAGCTGCAGGGCAGTAGGATATTTAGTGGTGATGAAGTCAGAAAGCTGATAGAAGGTAGGTAGGAAAGACATATTTTCTATGAACTAAGACAGGTTGTTTTAGTATAGTCTTTGAAATATAAGGAATAGAGGAGTTTAAAAGGCTAGACTATGAGGATGTAGTTAAAATAGTAAGAAGTGAGGTTACTTGAATTTACATACGTCAGGCTATTCATTTCCCTGTTTTCTTTCAGAGTCTAAAAATGAGGGACAAAGAATTCTAAAGACACTGAATGTCCATAGGAAACTCGGGTATTATACTGACAGAACAATATACTTCAGGACTTCTGATAAACTGTTTATCTCTTATGATGATAAAAAGAAAGGACAACCAGTTTATAAACAGACAGTTTTAAAATAGTTATCCCATGCTATTCCAAAGTCAGTCTTGGCTACTTCCATGGCTTTTTGGAAAAGGGTGGACTCTAGAAACATACTGGAGGCAACAACTTCATTGTCATTGTACACCTTTTCCAAACACAGCAAACTGGATTCCTTCTTTAGGTTTAGAGCAAATTTTGCTAGGACAGCTAGGGATCTGATCTAGCTTTCTCCCCCCCTTACTCAGTAAGCTATGGTATTTGTTCTATTTTGCTTAAAGCTACTGCAGCAGTGATCTAAAAATGCACCTAACACAGTTGTGTAAGTAAACGTACCATAAACGTAGATGTTCCAATTCAGTTTCATCTGCAGTAGCTACTCCCTCCCTCCATCCCCATATTTTAGCTATTTTTTTCCAGGGTATGGTGTCTTTTATTTATGTTGCTATCTGGCAGGACTCAAATCTTCCTTTCTTCTGAGGCAAGAAAGGTCTGAAGTACTTAACACCCTAGTCACTGGCTTCTTCTGAATCCCTCTTACATACTTTTGGCGCAGGTGTATGGGAAGAGCCCTAAAGGTTTGGAAAGCTGGCCTGCTAGATCTCCTTGGCAAGACATTCCTTATTGCTTAAAGCTACTGCAGCTGCATTCTATTCAAACATCTACAGTTAATGCAAGTTTACTTGTACAGCTGTAATTTTTGATACAGTTATATGTGATTTCCGCTAGGGCCACTGCTCTGTTAAATATGTCATTGAAGAAGACTTACCATGAATGTGGTCAGATCACTTATTATATCAGTATTTCGATGGGTATCACATCTTGTCCTTATGCCTTCTCTGCTGTTAGATTGGCTATTTCCTTTTCCTCACTTCAAGCCTCACTGAATCCAGCTGTTTCTCTCATCCTCTCCCCCACTATGTATGCTGTAACAAAAACACTGTTGACCTTTACCTTGACTGTACCCTGCCTCTGTTTTCCTGTGGTGAAGACTTCGGTGAGGACCTCCGCCAATTCTCTGTGAAATCCTTCTCATCTTATGTCATGCTGAATGGTCCTGTTCCTTTTCACTATGTGCCTAAACAAACACTTGTCACTTTTATGCAACTCCCTTTCCTGATTTCCCTTGTTGTCCTTTTCTCACTTCTTTATATTACCATCTTTCACTCACCCTTGCTGTCATTTTTTGCATGCCTTTTCCTTACTTCCTTTTTTTTCTTACCCTTACTTCTGTTCATGCACTATTTTTAATCCCCCCCGAAGTCTGTCTACTTCTGCAATGTTCCTTAATGTTCTTCTGCATAGGCCATTACCTGGATTTTGATATAGGAACCTATTCCCACTACATTTAAGGTAAAGCACACTGTAGCAAGGTAATTTTTTGATGTTAAGTTGTCAATCTCGCCTTCATTCTTGCTGGATGGGTTCGGAGCCGAACCTCGGCTCCGACTCGGCCACTTACTAAAGCTCAAGAGCTAATTTTACCGGCTCGAGGCAACCCTATATCCCATGATGCTAGGCGATAACTACCCAGATCTCGTTTGCCGCTTTAGCCAGCGAGGTGCGTTTTACCGGCTCTTGGTAAGTGTTGGGAATTATATATATATTTAGTTACCTTCCTGCTTAGTTTTTCCATCCCCTTCTTTGTTTAGCTTAACTTAACAGTTAATTTCAAACCTTTCCCCGTTAGCACTAATTTTTTCCCTTATCCCAAATTATTCTTCCTCCCCCCTGGGTTAGGCCTTAGGCCTGCTCCCTTTCCTGATAGGGATTCTGAGTTGTGTCTGTGGCGTGTTTGTACACTGTATCCCTCCTTTTCCTTAGTTTTTGTGTGGCTTGGGCGCGTGTTGTGTGTATGTGAGTTTTTTTCTTTACATTGTGCCCTTTCTCTCCGACAGCTATGTCGAAGGACACAAAGGTCTCAGGCTTCAAGAAGTGTGACTCGTGCTATCAGAAGATGTCTCTGACAAGATGGTCACACTTCTTGTATTTACTGCCTGGGACCCCTGCACCTGCAGGACTCTTGTTCCATGTGCCATGCATTCAGCCCAAGAGTCCTGCAGGAGCGCAGGAACAAATTAATCTTAAGGGGCTTATTAAAGCCCGAGGGCTCCCCGACTAAGTCTGTGCCGGGGAAGCCTTCGAAGCCAGCCAAGCCGTCGGCTCCGAGTTCCAAGCCTTCGGCTGGTGGATCACTAATTGTGGCAATATCGGCTCCGGCTGGAGCTGATACATCTGAGTCACAGCTTCCAGCATCGGCTCCGCTTGGCGCCGATACCTCTGGATCTCAACCCTCATGGACGGCTCCAGCTGGAGCCGATGCATCTTTGGCTCCTTTGGCTCCATCTGTCTCCAGGAAAAGGCTCCAGGGTCACCCTTGCTCTTGGAGCGGAGCCATCGGAGCTGTTCTTCTCGGTCGTCCAGGCTTTCTGACCATGACCTTGAGAGAGTGGTCAGTAGACTGTTAAAGTCTCAGGCACTGGCCCAAATGCTTCATAGCCCATCTCATCAGACAGCGGCTATTTCAACTCCACCTACTATTCCTCCTTCGACTCTCCCCCACAGTTCGGAGCCGGAGCTCCTCGGAGCCGTGATTGTTGTGGCGTTGGAGCCGATACCTCCCCCTTCGGCTCCATCGTCCTCTGCTCCGATCTCCTCCTTGATGCCTTCGTTGGAGGGATCCGGGCGCCTGGTCTATCTCGCCGGCTCCGAGGGGGCGAGTGGCATCGGACCCTTGTCCGACCCCGTTCTCCCTCTCGGAGCGTCGGCGTTGGTGAGCTCAGCCCCGACATCGGCTTCGGAGCCGTCCCTGTCAATGCAGCCCGGGGTTCCTAGTTCTTTGGAGCGGGAGCCCTCTGGCCTGTCTGACAGGGGTGCCTTCAAAGTGATGAGGAGCGTACTGGCCCCAGTGCATGGTCAATGGTCATCTCCATCAGCTCCTCCCACTACGGTGCCTGCTGATGTCTCTTCCCACTCTCTTGCTCCCGGACCCAGAGATCCAATGCCTCAGGTTTCCCCACTGGGAATATCTTCCTCTTCCGAGGCTTCTCCTGATCCATCAGGTGAACCTCCGCGCAAGAGGACATATAAGAGGAAGCATGTGGACTCCCCTGAGTTCATCACATCCGATACCAACTTGGATGAGTCGGAAGGATCCCCAAGGTCCCCCTCTGAGGATGTCTCTTTTTCAGACATCCTTGAAATCCTGAAACAGAGGGGGAACTGGTCTTCCCTTAATCCTTCTGAGGATGAGTCGGTTTACCTGGAGGCGTTTGGTTCACGACCCTCCACCTCCTGGGTGTCTCCGCCTTTCGACCCCCTTATGGATGTGGTGGCACGGAAGGCGTGGACGGCTCCGGATTTGGTGGAACCCACCCCACGGAGGCCTTCCAAATTTATAACGGCTCCAGCTGATAGACAATTTTTATCAAAAGGTGTCCCGGTTGATGCCATGGTGGTGGCTGCAGCCACCAAGAAGGAACTAGCCAATCCTTCAGTGCCTATCCATCCTCCTAACAAGGATTCTAGGACTATGGATAGGTACGGCAAGCGGATGTTTTCTTCAGCGACCTTTGCCATGCGGTCGCTGAATTACTTGTGTCACTTCACCCGCCTTCAGAGAGATATTCTCAAAGAGTTGGGTGAAGTTTTACAGGATCCGTCAGCTGCTGGGTCCCAAGATAAAATCAACTGACAGCTAGGAACCCTAAACTCCATTGTTAACTCCTCCATGCGGCTCATTTCCTATGCAGCCGATGGAGCGAGTAGGGCCGCAGGCACAAGTGTGGCCTTAAGGCGTCACGCCTGGATGCGGCTTTGTAATTTTGCAGACCCCTTCAAGGCGTCCTTCACTAACTCCCCCTTTGATGTTTCAACGTTGTTCGGGCCTCAAGTGAAAGACACCTTGACCAGATGCGAGCAAGATGGCAAGACTCTTTCTGCCGTAGGAGTCCGTTTCTCCACCCCTTCCAGACCATATCCTAAGGGTCAAAAGGGTGGAAAAATGTGGTTCCACAAATCACAAGGAGTCACGCCTGACGTGAGAGGTCAGTTTACCTCCAGAGGCAGAGGGGGTAACAACAGCAGATGCCGCCCAAGAGGCAGAGGGGGTCCGCAGAATCAGGGTAACAGAGAGTCTCTCTCTGACAAACCCTTCCAACATCCCTGAGATGTTGCCCGACTGTCCACCTTCGGAGGCAGTCGGGGGAAGATTATCGCTGTACCCAAAAGCCTGGCTCTCCCTCACTTTAGACAAATGGGTACAGTCGGTTATATCCGAGGGTTACAAAATTCCCTTTATCCAAACCCCAACTCAACAAATGGGAAACCTTCCAGACATTCCACCCAGTCTAAGGGAACAAGCAGTGCTAGAAATTTCAAAACTACTAGCAAAAAGAGCCATCCAACCAGTCCCAGCAGACCAAATAGGATCCGGAGTCTACTCAAAGTTCTTTTTGGTACCAAAAAAAACAGGGGACTGGAGACCAAGATTAGATCTCAGCAAACTAAACAAGTTTGTAAAAAAGACAAGATTCCGGATGGTCACGCTACAGTCCATTCTACCCTTTCTGGGCAAGGACAATTGGATGTGCTCTGTGGACCTTCAGGATGCATACTATCACATCAAAATTCACAGGCACTCCAGAAGGTTTCTCCACTTCCGGCTGGGGGCCAGTCACTACCAATTCAGAGCCCTGCCCTTTGGTCTCACTACAGCCCCCAGAGTGTTCACCAAATGTATGGCAGCGGTTACGGCTCACCTGAGACGTTAAGGATTCCAGGTGTTTCCATATCTAGATGACTGGCTCCTCACCGCCACCACCAGGCATCAACTTCTTCAGGCCAGAGATTACACCATCCACATTTGCAGAGGGCTCGGAATCTCTATAAAATTCGAAAAGTCTGCCTTGTCGCCTTGTCAATCTATTACCTTTATAGGCGCCAACTTGGACACCGTGCAGCTTTCAGCAAAGCTAACAGATCAAAGGGTCTTAGATATCCAAAATCATGTCCATGTTCTGCTTCAGAGTGACAGAATTCAGGCCAGGTATGTCCTGAAAGTATTGGGGCTCATGGCGGCCGCCATCACACTTCCTCCTCTTGCCCGTTTTTACATGCGTCTTCTACAGTGGATGCTTTTCGCCCAATGGTCTTTCCAATAACTCCCTATGCACTACAAGATCATGATAACTCCAATTTGCAAAAATCATCTGTCTTGGTGGATGTGCTCCCCTCAAGTCCGTCAAGGCAGATCCTTTATTCCTCCCTCCCCAGTCGCCATGGTCACATCGGACGCCTCCCTGATCGGGTGGGGGGGGGGCATTTTCAGGGCAGGACAGTCCATGGCACATGGCAACCTTTCGAATGCCACCTGCACATAAATGTCCTGGAGATGAGAGCAGTGCTTTTGACGTTGCAAGCCCTCCAAGACTCTCTTCCCCTGGGGACTATTGCAATTCGAACGGACAATATGTCTGTAGTGTGGTATATCAACAAGCAGGGCGGAACCAAGTCCTATCCCCTGTGTCGAGAAGCACTCAGATTTTGGCAATGGGCGATCTCTTCTCAGCGGTTTCTGATAGCAACGCATACCCCCGGGAAGTCCATCATTATAGCGGACAGGTTGAGCAGAGCTATCCTCATGCCACACGAGTGGTCTCTCAAACAATCTGTGACGAAAGAGATTTTTCAGAAGTGGGGCCTTCCTTGCTGTGACCTTTTTGCTACACCTCAAAACAGCAAATGCCCCGACTTCTACACTGTCTTCCCCCTTCCAGGCCATCCCCCCAGAGATGCTGTAGTCCACGATTGGCCTCGGGGACTTTTTTACGCCTTTCCACCCCTTCCGTTAATATCACAGGTAATTCAGAAAGCAACCGCCTTGAGAGCCAAGATGATTCTCATTGCCCCTTATTGGCCTTGACAGATATGGTTTCCGTTCCTGCATCGTTATCTCTTGGAGCAGCCTTGGCATCTGTATCCAGTGCCAGATCTTTTGGCCCATCAGTCGGGGCAGCTGCACCAATCCATCCATTCTCTCAACCTCACTGCTTGGTTGCTCCACTTCTGTCCCTAGCCAGGCTTCCTATGATTTCAAATCCCGTCCGGGATATTATAGTAGCTTCCCTTAAATCTTCTACCAGAAGGATCTACACTAGTAAATGGCAACAATGTGAGAGTGTTCAATCTCGCCGTTTGTTCTTACACATGGGTTCGGAGCCAATCCTCGGCTCCGAGTCGGCCTCTTGGCAAAGCTCTGCATCGAGAAGAAGCTCGAGACCAACCTGTCTCCCACAATTCCCCTCTGCCTTTACCTCAGATCTAGTTTGCTGCTGCAACGTTTGCATCAATTTTGATGAGCTCAGACCACCTGGCAGATAAGATTGCTTTTTTGTCTAAGATTCTTAGATAATTTTTTTCCTAGTTTCACCTTTAAGCTTGTGTGTGTGTGTGTGTGTGTGTGTGTGTGTGTGTGTGTGTGTGTGTGTGTGTGTGTGTGTGTGTGTGTAGTGAATCGAGGGTTTCTCTCTTATACGTATATATTTTAATATATATATATATAGTTAGTTAGTTCCCTCGAGGCCTACCCCACCCACTAACTTCTAAATTACTGGATTTGACAAATTACTGGATTTGACTAAACTTTATCTGGCTTTTGACATTATTGTTGGCTGTTACTGTCTGTTCAAGACTGTGTGGACTTTGTATAATCTTACTGGATTGACTGTTATTTTATTATTATTATGTCTGAGAAAGCTAAGCCAGGCTTCAAATGGTGCCAGTGTGGACAGAAAATGTCTGTCACAGACAACCATAGTTCCTGCGTCTACTGTCTTGGCCCTCTCCGTCTGCAAGAAGACTGCTCCATTTGTCATTCTTTCAGTGGAAGGGTCATGACAGATAGGCGCAGGAAACTCATGGACAGAGGCCTTTTGAAGCCTGCTTTTCAAGAGGCTCTTGATGCATCGGACCAGACATCTAAATCCTCGAAGGAATTGATGACATCGGAGCCCATGTCATCGGCTCCGAGCTCTGCATTTAAAGTTCGCTCACCGGTTCCACAGACCTTGGGGCCGAGTGTCGAACTGCTGTCTGTTACCGAGCCTTGAGTCTTGGAACCGGTGACGGAGCTTCCACCTCCTGTGCTTTTGAGGTCAGCTCCGTCTTCGATTCCTTCGACGCGTTCTTCTAGACCCCTCTCCGACACCGATGTAGACTGTGTGGTGCAGAAGTTAATGGAGAATACGGCCTTGTCCAAACTCATCTCAGTCTCTTCCCAGTTGGTGTCGAGACTCGAAGGCCTTCCCTTATCTCCATCTGTTCCTCCTCTGAGGCCTATTCAGCCTTCGGAGCCGGGAGAGGCTGATATGATGATCGTGGAGCCCTCGGTGCCGGAGCCGTCCTTTTCTCGGTCGGCACCATTCACCTCGACTCCAACGGATCCATTACCGGAATCGCGGAGCCGACGATCTATCCTTGGTTCGGGGACCGAGAGTCGGACCGATATTTCGGTTCCGACTCTCCCTCTCGGTGCCTCGGCACGGATCGACTTGGCTCCGTCCTCGGGGTCGATGCCCTCGGTCCCCGTCTCGGGGATCCCTCTGCTTTCTTCGGAACCGAGGGATTCTTCGACTCGGGACCCGGGGGCCTTCGACCTCATGAGGAAGGTGTTGTCTACTCAGACAACCACTTCAGCAGAGACAGCTTCTCCTTCCATAAAGGCCCGTTATCTTCCTCTGCACCCACGGCTACTTCAAAGCGTCGAGCACCGGTGTCTCAGCCGCTCCCAGAGGGAGCCCCCTCTTCCTCGGAGGCTTCTTCGGATGCCCCCCTGAGGAAGTTCCGAGGAAAAGGTTGTGTAAGAGGAGACACTTGGATTCTCCACAAGAATCCTTAACATCGGACACTGTCTTAGATGAGTCAGAAGGGTCCCCGAAATCACCCTCAGAGGATGTCTCCTTTTCAGACATCCTGGAGATCCTGAAGCAGAGAGGTGATTGGCAGGCCCTACCCCCTTCTGAGGATGAGTCAGTCTTGCTGAAGGCATTTGGTGCTCGCCCTTCTTCCTCCTGGGTCACTCTGCCTTTCGATGAGTTGATGGAATTGATTGCTCGAAGGGCATGGGAGACACCTGACACGGTGGAGCCAGTCCCTAGGAAGCCTAATAAATATATTACGGCCCCTCAAGACAAGGCATATCTCACAAAAGGAGTTCCAGTGGACGCTATGGTGGTGGCAGCTGCCACTAAAAAGGAAATGTCTGAATCTTCATCATCTGTCCATCCACCTAACAGAGATTCTAGGACTATGGACAGGTATGGGAAGCACATTTTTAGTTCAGGGACTTTTTCCATGCGATCGCTGAACTATTTGACGCACTTCACATGTTTACAGAGGGATCTAATCAAAGAGTTGGGAGATACCCTCCAGGGTACTACAGATGCTGCTGTCTCGGAAAAAGTTACAGCACAACTCAATACCCTTACATCAATTGTGAACTCGTCCATGAGGCTCATTTCATATGCAGCCGAAGGGTCGAGTAGGGCTGCGGCTTCAGCGATTGCCCTTCGTAGGCAATCCTGGATGCGCTTATGTTCCTTTGCGGAAGCCTTCAAGTCTTCCTTTACCAACGCCCCATTTGACGGTGCCACTCTCTTTGGCCCCAAAGTAAAGGAGACCCTTACCCGGTGTGAGCAAGAGGGAAAGACTCTGTCTGCTGTCGGAGTCCGTTTTTCCACCCCATCCAGACCGTACCCCAAAGGGCAGCGAGGTGGAAAAATGTGGTTTCGAAAACCCCAAGGCTCTTTCCCAGGCACACAGGGTGATGCCCCCTCCAGAGGCAGAGGGGGGGCAGAGGTGGAAAATGTCGCCCTGGCGGCAGAGGGGGTCCGCAAAACCAAGGTGACAGGGATACACTCCCTGGGAAGCCTTTCCAGCACTCCTGAGAGGAGGCCCGACTGTCCTGCTCTGGAGGCAGTCGGGGGTCGCTTAGCCCTTTACCCTCAGGCCTGGCAAAGTCTTACTTCAGACAAATGGGTAAAAAGCATTATTACCAGAGGTTAAAGAATTCCATTTCTATCTCCCCCATTTCCGCAGAAGAGACTCCCAGATGTACCGCCCCATCTGCGAGATCCTGCAGCTATAGAAATTTCAAAGCTGCTAGAAAAAAGAGTCATCCAACCAGTCCTGGCGGACCAAAGAGGATTCGGAACTTACTCAAGGTTCTTTTTAGTTCCAAAAAAGACAGGGGACGGAGGCCAATTCTGGACCTAAGCAAACTCAATACTTTCGTCAAGAAAGAAAAGTTCCAGATGGTCACACTTCAATCGATCCTTCCATTCTTACAGAAGAACGACTGGATGTGCTCAATAGATCTCAAGGACGCGTACTACTACATCAAAATGGCTAGAGCATCCAGGGATCACTTGCGCTTCCGGCTAGGAGCCAGTCACTTTCAATTTCGAGCCCTGCCCTTTGGTCTGACCTCAGCCCCCAGGGTCTTCACCAAATGTATGGCAGTGGTAGCGTCTCACTTGAGACGCCTGGGATTCCAGGTGTTTCCGTATCTGGATGACTGGCTCCTTACTGCCACCACCGAGCGTCGACTGATTCAGGCCAGGGATTACACACTAGAACTCTGTGTTCATCTCGGAATTTCCGTAAATTTCGAAAAATCTGTATTACAGCCATCACAGCATATCTCATTCATAGGAGCAGAATTAGATACTCGTTGCTTGATTCTAAGGCTTCCTCCAGAAAGAATAGCCTCTCTACAAAATCACATATCTCTTCTCCTGTTGTCCAAAAAATCCCCGGCAAAACTGGTTCTGAAAGTTTTGGGTCTCATGGCAGCTTCCCTAATTGCGATACCCTTGGGAAGACTGCACATGAGAGTCCTTCAATGGCTGCTATTTGCACAATGGTCGTTCCAACAGTTACCTCTGACACACGGAATTCACATCATGAACATCTGCAAATCGCACCTGTCTTGGTGGCTTCAGAGTTGCAATCTCTCCGGCAGCCGACCATTTGTGCTACCCACTCCGACAGCTACGGTGACCACGGACGCTTCCCTGATAGGGTGGGGGGGCATCTTTCAGGGACAGACAGTCCAAGGAGAATGGACCAATCTAGAGTACAATCTGCACATCAATGTTCTGGAAATGAGGGCAGTGTTTCTAGCGTTGCAACACTTTTCTCCCCTTCTACCTCTAGGGACCATTGCAGTTCAGACGGACAACATGTCCGTAGTCTGGTACATAAGTAAACAAGGAGGAACCAAATCTTATCAATTATGCAGAGAGGCCATGAGAATTTGGCAATGGGCAGAGTCCACGGGTCGCTTTCTGATAGCAACGCACATCCCGGGGTTATCCAACGTCATAGCGGACAGGTTGAGCAGAGCCATCCTGTTACCTCACGAGTGGTCCCTCAAACGAACAATTGCGGACATGATATTTCGCAAGTGGGGCCAGCCTTGCTGCGATCTGTTTGCGTCTCCAATGAACGCCAAATGCAGAAGCTACTTTGCCCTATTACCCCCTCCAGGGGAAGTCCCCAGGGACGCTCTGATTCACGATTGGCCCCCGGGTCTCCTGTATGCCTTCCCTCCTATACCTCTGATTCCAAAATTTCTACAGAAAACCAACAACCTGGAGAGGACAATAATCCTCATTGCCCCATTCTGGCCTCGTCAAATTTGGTTTCTTTTTCTTCAAGCACACCAAATACGGGAACCCTGGATTCTGGACCCGGAGCCAGATCTACTGACCCACTCGTCAGGCGCTCCTCACCCGTCGCTCCTATCCCTCAGACTAGCAGCTTGGCTGCTCCGCTTCCCTTCTTAGCCAGGTCTGATCTTCTTTCTCCTGCAGTTCAAAATATTCTGGTGGCTTCTCATAAAGCTTCAAATTTACACTAGTAAGTGGAAGCGTTTTGTACACTGGGCAACTACGCAACATTTGGATCCCTTAATAGCCCCACTGAACAAAGTCTTGGAGTTTCTATCCATACTATTTCACCAAGGAGCTTCTCCTGCCACTTTGAGGGTTCAATTGGCTGCTATTTCAAACTTTCATGTGGGAGAAAATGGGGCGCCTATTATGGCTCATAGGCTTTGTAAAGCCTTTCTGAAAGGGTCTTTCCATATCAGGACACCAGTCAGGTTTCCTACACCACCATGGAATCTCAACCTCCTGTTATCACAGCTAATGCTACCACCCTTTGAACCAGCCTCTTCCTGTTCTTTGAAGTTTTTGTCATGGAAAACCCTCTTTCTGGTAGCTATTACATCAGCCAGACGGGTATCAGAACTTCAAGCTCTTTCCATTAAACACCCATATTTGATCTTTCACCCTGATAGGGTATCTCTTCGCACTAACCCGTCCTTTCTTCCCAAGGTTTGTTCTGTCAATAACATTAATCAGTCCATTGAGCTCCCCACATTTTTCAAGAACCACTCCAATAAGCTAGAATATATGTTACACAAGTTGGATGTTCATAGACAACTCAGATTTTACTTGGATAGAACAAAAGATCACAGAAAGACAGATCAACTCTTTATAGCTTTTGCGGACAGCAGAAAGGGCATGGCAGTGACGAAGCGAACCCTTTCCAAATGGCTATCCGATTGTATTATTTTTGTTTATACTGCTTCTGAGCAGAGTTTACCTGTTAAACCGAAAGGACATTCTACTTGATCAATATCTACATCCTTGGCTCATGCGGCCCGCCTACCTTTGGGCACTATTTGTGCGGCCGCCACTTGGTCTAAACCACATACATTCATTACTCATTACAAAGTGGATAGGGTTTCCAGGGATAGGGCAACCTTTGGTTCCACTGTGCTCAGGAACGTTCTTCCGTGAGTTTCTCAGGGTCACGGAGCTAGGGACGCTACCCATGTGTAAGAACAAACGACGAGATTTAACACTCTCATATATAGAAGTTATGTCCTTACCATAACGTTCAATGTGGAGTGTTCATCTCGCCTTTGTTCTTACATTCCCACCCTGCCACCCTCAGGAAGAACGTCCAGTTTAGGTGTCTGGTTTGGTTCTCCCGCTTCTGTTTCTCTCAGCTGTTACGGCTGTTTTCAGCTATGCCTTAGCATGTATGTTGTGTGTTTCATTCCCGTTGGAATCTGGTTTGTTTGCAAACTAGATCTGAGGTAAAGGCAGAGGGGAATTGTGGGAGACAGGTTGGTCTCGAGCTTCTTCTCGATGCAGAGCTTTGCCAAGTGGCCGACTCGGAGCCGAGGATCGGCTCCGAACCCATGTGTAAGAACAAAGGCGAGATGAACACTCCACATGGAACGTTATGGTAAGGACATAACTTCTATTTTTTCCTTCTGGGCAAAGGCTAGAGATATAGATCCGTTCACTGCTCCAATTCACTCAGTCTTGGATTTCCTAGCTGAAATTTTTCATTCAGGATCTTCATCCTCCACAGTAAAAGTTCAGTTGGCAGCCATTTCAAATTTTCACATAGGTCTGTCGGACTGCAGCATCATGTCCCATAAGCTTTGCAAAGCATTCCTTAGAGGTGTCTTTTTACTCAAACCTCCGATCAAAGATCCTCCACCACAGTGGGATCTAAACCTAGTTTTAACATCCTTGATTCTACCTCCCTTTGAACCTGCGGCTTCCTGTTCATTGAAATTACTTTCCTGGAAAACACTCTTCCTGGTCGCTGTTACATCTGCTAGGAGAGTATCTGAACTTCATGCCCTCTGCATTCGTCCTCCTTACTTAGTCTTCCACAAAGACAGAGTTTCTCTAAGAACGAACCCCTCTTTCATACCCAAGGTGGCTTCGCAGACAAATTTAAATCAATCAATTGACCTCCCAGTTTTCTTCCCTAATTATACGAACAGGGCGGAGCAAAAACTGCATTGTCTGGATGTTCATCGTCAGCTCCGATATTATTTGGACAGAACTAAACAAATCAGGAAATCTGATCAACTCTTTTTATCTTATGCAGAAAATAGGAAAGGCCTTCCAGTATCCAAGGTAACCCTGTCTAGGTGGCTCTCTTCTTTGATCACGTATATTTACCAACTCAGAGGTAAAGAATTGCCTTCTAGGCCAAGAGCCCATTCAACCAGGGCACTAGCCACATCAACAGCTTTTCAAGCCAGACTACCAATAGACACTATTTGTGCGGCAGCCACATGGGCTTCTCCTCATACCTTTGTATCGCATTACAAATTGGACATGGCCTCCAGAAACAGGGCAAATTTTGGTTCCACCGTTCTCAAGAGTCTGTTCCAATGAGCCACCCAGGATGAAGGTGCTAGGGACGCGGTCCCATCCAGCAAGAATGAAGGCGAGATTGACAACTTAACATTGAGAAGTTATGTACCTACCATAACGTTCCATGTTAGTTGTCTTCTCTCGCCTTCTTTCTTGCATCCCGCCCACCATCCCCCTAGCCTGGACAGACCGAGAAGATCTCCCCTTCTTTGAAGTGTCCTGATCTTGCGATTTCAGCCAAATAGCTTGTCCTATGGTAACTACAGCTTAGATAGCGATCCTTTCGGGGTTATCCTTTTCCTCCTCCTCTCCAGTTGGAGGACTATATTGCCTAGGTTGTTTTCAGCTATCAAACGAGATCTGGGTAGTTATCGCCTAGCATCACGGGATATAGGGTTGCCTCGAGCCGGTAAAATTAGCTCTCGAGCTTTAGTAAGTGGCCGAGTCAGAGCCGAGGTTCGGCTCCGAACCCATCCAGCAAGAAAGAAGGCAAGAGAAGACAACTAACATGGAACGTTATGGTAGGTACATAACTTCTCATTAATGCATGTTGATTTTTACATCCATGAATCCCTCTGATTTCCCTGATCCCATCTAGTGTCCTGTTCTTTTTAAAATTTCTTGGGATGTGAAGTCCAAATTTCTCCTCTTCTAATACTGCCACCAGCATAGAAGGCCTTACTTTATTAGCCAGTGTAGCATTTCTACATGCTATCATATGTGTTCTGTCAACATGATCATTTATATTCCTAGTGCAGTGATATAATAGTATAATAGTCAAAAGTAAAGGTTTGATGCTTTTAAGTTTTCTTATACTGATGGAGAATGTCTTTATATCAATTATTCCATCAAAGACAATATATATTGTGGCTGACAGCAGCATAGAAATGTTGTTTTCTGAAGAGATAGGACTATCACCTGCTCTCAGTAGCAAAGAAGGCTCTTTTGACTGTGTATTTGAAAACAAAAGGTTACCATTGATGTCTGTTCTTGCTGACAAGTTCCATTTGTGGAAGAAGGCATTTTTTTGTTATCATAGGTAAAACAACTTACACTGCTCATTTTAAAGACAATTCAGCAGATGGATAATGTGACATAGATTTGTCGACCTCAGTGAATGTTGTGGAGCCACCAAGGCTAATTTCATCAAAGCATGCTAGGCAAGACATTGTCTGTGCACGTATAAAGAGAACAAAAAGCACAAACATCAGGAGAATAAGTAGAACTTTGTCTCATTTCTGAAATGTGTCCAGTTTGGCATGTTCTCCTTCATAAAGAAAAGAGGCCACACTAAGTACCTTGAAGTGTAAATAGGTAGAAGTAATACAAGAATACATCTCATTTAATTTTAACTTAGGTTTGAGAGGTAACAGAAAAACATTTGGTAGTAGTTCAGTCTTTATAAAGAGAATTATTTTGATTTTTTTGTTGTTTTAATTAAGGAATGGAAGGGAGATTACCAAACTTAATGTTTTTGGCGCATTTAGTAATGCAACAGGCAATGATTGAAAAGGGGTTACTAAGACTTGGAGTAATACAGCAAGGTGAAAATTATTGAGAAGAGATGCTATCAATTCAAATATAGCATTGTTGTCTGGGGTAGAGTTAGATTTGGTTTTATGCATGACAGCTGGTAAAATTGTGGGTGCGTAGACTGCAGAAAGGTGATCAGTCCAGGATGAAGACCCCCCCACCCCCCAAGGATGAAATCATTGTGGCTAAGATATATGACAAAAGTTGATGTTGCTGAGATTTGTATATAACTGTCTGAGGTGGAAGGTAGCTGCAAAATAAAGCTACACTCTCAGAAGAATGACTGATTCTTTTAGGGAGAAAAAGTATACTTTTAGCTCTACCACCCTTAGCCACCAAATTAAAAATAATACATTTTTTAGAAAAACGTCCAAGGTACCCAAAGAAGGGAAATCCAGCCACAAAATGAATAAAAAAACAGCTTTATTCCAATGAACCAGAGCACATTAACATTTCTTAACAAACTCCACAAATACATTTTCGTTTAAAGTACTTCATTAGATGCAGACTCTCATTTTTCTCAGAAGCGCTACTAGAAAGGGGTGAATGACAGTCTGCATCTGATGAAGTACTTCATCAGATGCAGACTCTCATTTTTCTCAGAAGCACTACTTGAAAGGGGTGAATGCTTGCCCAAAGCTATATCATCAGCATCTTCCAGTATATCAGAGTCTGACCCTACTGTGTCACCTGTACCCCACTGCTTCTCTCTCCTTTCTAGAAAGTATTTATTTTATTTCACTAGCTCACCCTCACTTTTCCACAAACACAAAATGCCTTCTCGAAGGTGACACTTTTTACTGGTGATTTTTTGGTACCTTGGCATGCTTTTTTACATTTTTTAGAAAATCTTCCAGTGAGCATACGTGAGGCAGGACAGAACTCGGCAATGGTAGGGAAGCAAAGGTCAGCAAATCCTAACTCTCTGCAGTTCTGGAGAGGCTCTGGCCAGTGAATTACAGAATTTGCCACAAAGAAATTGACAATACAAGATTCCCACTTTTGTCCTTTTTATAAATGGTTAAATATGTTTTGCCTTTAGGTGGTCAGTAGGGCAGCAGTATTTTGTACCTCATCCCCTTTCAGAAATGCCTTATGTCTTGGGCGGGGGTGATCATCCCTCATTTCCTGTTGTGAAACCACCAAAAATGAATTTAGACTTCATTAAGCCTGTCATTGAAGATAATGTCTCTTTTGACATGTATCTGTCCAGATACATGCAATAACTAGAATGCCCATAGAGATACCTTACTAAAAGGATACAAGGCCTAAACAACATGTCTTACATGGACTGACTCAAAGCTCTGTCGCTATCCTCGGTATCCTACAGACTGCTAACAGGTGACCTGTGTATGGCATACAAGGCATCCTCTAACCCATTACTGATGGATTTACTACATATCAGCATGTCAAATGGCATCAGAAATACTTGTTCTAGGGGTCTAAACTTCTTCTGAAACATCTTCAGAATGGTTTGGCAAGATTGGTATATTACGCAGACGATACTGTTGCTATGGAACAGACTTCCCATCCACCTAAAACAAAGTTCATCCCTGTCCATTTTCAAGTGCAACTTAGATCTGTGGATAGGAAACAGAACATTTTCCCCAGGACCGCTCCCTATACTACCAGTGGACAGATGCAGCTCCTAAATGCTTTATCCCATGCATGGGTCCCCTCAAATTATTTATGGAATAATCCTAGTTATTCTCGTTAGGAGTAATAAATAATTATTGACCATGGGACGAGTAAGTCCAATCTATAACCAAATGGAATAGGCTATTTTGAGTTCAAAAAGGGAAACTGACTAGGCTTAAAATGGCCTGCAAGGGTAGCTAGCCTAGTACTTACCTGTGATGCTAAGAACCTGATTGTATCGCTTATAGTGATCCTGAAAGACCTGTATGACACTTCAAGATTAACCATTTGCTTTTAGTGTAATAGAAGGATTTGTTTTGAAAGCAGGACCTTAAAGGTCACTGCCGTTTAGGGTGCACAGGGGTGTCTTCTCCATTTCAGTTTGAATGACCTGTATGACTCTTCAAGATTAACTGTCTGCTTTTAGTGTAATAGAAGGATTTGTTTTGAAAGCAGGACCTCAGTCTGTTGGATGTGGGACTTGGAGCAAACCTTCCACACCCCATGGAGGGGGGACTTCTAACCTGCTACCCAAACTGTGAGGTTACACACTCTTGGGCAAGTTAGCAGTTGTTGACAAAGCAACCCATTGCTTGGGATGGACTTAACTAGTTGTAGAGTTATCTAGTCAGCTACTTTGTTTCTTAAATCAAGCTGTCAAGGTGAGCATCAGAGCACTGCTCACCTTGTTTGTTCCTCACAGCAGTCTTACTGTATCTTGCTTGTGGCTGTGAACACCTGTTTCATCAGTACTTGTTCCAGTTAATATGCTAAGAGAAGGCACGGAACATTTTTTGTTCAGTGTTGAGAAGCTGAACATGAGTTTAAGTAATTGGTACATAATGTACAGGTTGGAGCAGACTGTTTATATCTGGTGACAATGTTGGTAAATGACAGTGCAAAACAAATGAAGTTTCTTGCCTTCTGTTTCATATTGCAACCTAAGACACAGTTCTAATAAAAACATAGGACTCTACCGGTTGGGATGTGTCTTAGCATGGTTTCCGTAATAACTAAATTACTGTTGAGATAGTAAATGCTCCCTCAGCTAATTAAGGTAATTATAGTCATGCAACAGGTGCTCTAGGAATGCAGCATCTTGTATAAACTCATTTAGTGCCTTTCATTTTCTATTCATTTTACATTTTCTATTCTGCTTACCCGAAATACTGGGAAAGATGTTCTTTGCAATTTGTCTGGAAATGTTAAAGTTCTGCACGCGATGTTCAAATAAGAATTTTGAAACAAAGCAGTCAACCATGTTACTCAGTAGAAAATAGCTCCAGCATTACAGCAGCTAGTTGTATTCCTGTGCTAACCAGGCTGTTGAACCATGACAGTTTTTTTTTTTGACAAAAGGTTACAACACTTGTCTCTGTGGCAGCATGACTTTTTAAGGCATAACTGTCCCATGGCTGTAGGCACTCTAGACTCTTCAGTGGACCATAGGTTTGGCAAGGTAATTTTGATATTCTGGGAAAGGGACCCTTTTGGAGCCCTTACCCTCAGAGTAGTGATGTGAAGCATATGAGCTTGCTACTGCCTTATTATTTTGCAGTACATGCATACACTATATCAAACTTAATTATTGTACATTACTGTACTGCAACTGTGCTGCAACAACCAACTAAAATGTGGAAGACAAATGTCTGGAGAAGTATCCTGTAGATTACACATCAGATGTATAATCAGCAGCGCTGATATTAACAACTAAAAGAAGGAACACAACTCACTAGAAAATATGTGTGAAGATCCACTGACATTTTTGTTGCCTTGCAGAAAGGTGGCCCAGACAGGAAGAGGCACAGGCAAAAAGCCAAAAACTAAAATAAACTCGAAGTTAAAAGTGCATTTTTATACTTTAAACATAAATAAATAATGCAACTGACTGGTGCTACCTGCAGGCTTTGTAGAATGACCAGTGGAGACAGAAATTACAAGTTATCAGCTGTTTATTGTACAGCCAGCATGAAGTCACCTGCATGCACATTCATGACTTGCACATAACTGAACTTGCTTAACACTGCCCTCCCCCCATGTGCTTCCTTAAACTACAGTAGCTATCAAGGTACAAACAATCACTGTTCTACATCCTCCCTGTTTAACTTTGTTCTTGATTTCAAATACATGAACAAATTTACTTTAATATTTGAAACAGGGACTGTCCTTAGAGGTTTATTCAGTACTGAAGCATTACTATGTATTTCAGAACCATTTGAATAAGACGGTTTGTCTTCTTGAAGTGGATATGTTGGCCATTCACTTGAGGAATTGGAATCACCAGTACACTCTGTCTGTTGTGTTTTTTGGCTTTGGGACAGGCAAAGTGTATCTGCGATTTCTCCTGTAGTCTACTTCTTCGAAATGAACTATATAGGACCTTGGTTTAGCACAAACGCCCTTCACAATACCTGCACGATCATGGCCTTTTGAAGTCTGCATTTGAACAACTTCATATTACAACAATGGTCGAAGAGGCCTACTGGTTTTGTCATTGTATAACTTCTGTGAGCGACACTTTTTCAATAGTTGAGCTTTGACTACCTTATTACTTTTTGAGGTAGGCACTAACAGCTGTTTGGTAATTGGAAGAGTCGTTCTTGTTTATCTGGATATCAGTCTTTGAGTTGGTGAACCAAATGTTTGGTCATGAGGAATGTTTCGAAGGTTTAGTAAGTCGAGGAATACATTAGTTCCATCTCTTTTGGATGTTTCCTTTAAATGCTTTGCACTACGGATAGCACACTCAACCAGAACATTAGTTTGTGGGTATTCAGGACTGCTGATTACATGAATAAAGTCCCAAGATGCAGCAAATCCTTAAACCGGTGACTAGTGAATTGTGGACTGTTATCCGAGATGCCTTTATGTGGACTTCCATGGACTGAAAAGTGCCTCTTTAGTTTTATAATTAGTGTGTCAGATGTCAAATCATGGAGTAAGTTGACTTCAAACCATCTGGATTAGGAATTAACCAGGACCAGGTAGTGTTGGCCATTTGAAAATATCTACTGCTACTGTTGACCATGGTAAATCAGGGATTAGGTGTAAATGAAGAGGTTCTTTTTGCTGATGTGGTTTATTACTGTTGCAAACTGAACATGAAAAAGTCTCTCTTTTAATATCTTTGGACATTGAGGGCCAGAACACAATGCCTCTTGCTCTGTTTTTAGTTGATTCAGTACCTGGGTGGCCTCTGTTCAGAATGTTTATATAGTTCTTTTGCAATGATTTAGGAACTACTACTTTTGGACCTTTCATAATGATGCCATCTTCTACAATGTGCCCATCCCTGAATGGGAAATACTGCTAAATTTCAAGTGGCAAACTTGTTTGATAGATTGGCCAGCCTTGGATGATGATATTACTCAATTTTTGAAGAACTGGGTCTTAAGCAGTATGATTTCTTAACTCATCAAGCCATGATGATGAAATGTGTTTGACTGTCATGACTTCAAAATCAGTTGTCTCACTTTCATGCTGTTCTGTTATCTTCCTGGGGGCACGTGACAAGGTATCAGCAAGATACATGTGTTTATCTTTCATGTAGACAATAGTAAAGCTGTACTTTTGTAGCATTAACATCATGCATTGTAATCAGGCCCAGGCTGTGTGTATCAGCTTGTTCAAAATCGTTACTAGTGGTTGGTGATCTGTTTCAGTCTGGATTGGCCTTGCATATACATAGTCATTGAATTTGGAGCATGCAAACACAACAGCAAGAATTTATTTTTCTACTTGGGCATAGTGCATCTGTGTTTGGGTCAGGGTATGGGATGCATATGCAATTGGAATGCCCTCATGAAGACAAGCTGCACCAAGGTCATACTGAGAAGCATCACAGAACAGTGTCACAGGCTTATGGACATCATAGTATCTTAGTGTGGGTGGACTGGTTAATTCACTTTTTCAAAGTATCAAACGCATCTTGGTGCTGGTCAACCCACTACCATTTTATATCTTTTACGTGTCAACTCACATAATGGTACAGAAAGTTCACTGAGATTTGGTATGAATTTTTCCAAATAATTAATCATACCCAGAAAACGATGTAAAGATATAACATTCTCTGGAACTGGCATTTCATTGACTGCTGTTATCTTTGATGGATCTGGCTGTAGACCTGGACTTGTGAACATATGACCAACGTAGTTGACTTCTTTCAGTTTGAATTTACATTTTAAAGGATTTAGCTTGAGGTTGACCTTACGTGCATGGTCTAGAACTTTTCTGAGATTCCTGTTATGTTCGTTTTTACCAGTGCCTCCAAGGATAATGTCGTCCACAATAATGGCACAAGGATATCC